>NW_015112905.1:0-137198 GCF_001443285.1 Poecilia latipinna
ACCACAAATTTCATCCCTTTAGAGATGCTTGTTTTATGAAAGACCATTAGAACAACAGATTAGATAATTACAGACCGAAGGCCAAATCGTGATCTCTAGGGTTTTTTCTCTCTCTCTCTCTGTTTTCATTTTCTCCGATGGGAATTCAAGATGGCTGCTGGTTTCATGAGCATGTGAGGTGATATTTCGATGAGGGCCCGAAATTGGCTTTTAGTGAAATGTTCTCACTTTTGAGAACAATTAATTAATCATGTCGAGCTCCATCTGCTCTTTAATATTACATTTATAAAATAGAGAATGTTTAGCCTGCATGTAGGAACTGCACGTGCCAGATTTAAGGTGATGTAGTGACCGATAATTAAACAAAACACCAATGAGTCACTCTGAAGTGGCTAAGGGCATAAAGATAAATGTCGCCTTCTCTGTGGGTTATAAGCACTCACTCAAGCAGCGGGGGGAAAAGGGAATTGCTTAGCAGTGTAACAGCGCTAATGGCTGTGCATGCGTGTTTGCGTGCGTCTGTGTGTGTTTGTAAGACACCAGCTAGAATTAGGTAGACGGGTCACACTCTCAAGCATGGAGCAAGTGCACGGAAAAGAGGGGTCAAGGGCAAATAATACACTCAGCCCCTCTTTTTGAGATGACAAACACGCGCTCCTGCCAGAAGGGAACCATTAAAAATAATTTACACAAGCTTTATGTTGGCTGAGCTCTTTTTGATGCAGTGTTTCCCCTGGTAATTACGGCAATGGCGCAGCTCCAGCCATATGGCCAACCGGGCAGTGGGCCGTGAGGCTCAGGAATACCTGGGTGGTTAATTAAGAGCTGTTGCCAGGGCCATAGGAGGCCAGTCTCAGATCTTCCATTGCCCCCTTCAACAACAACACCACCAGCAGCCACTGCAAACACTTTCACTTCCTCCTAAAGCAGACCCTCCACTGTGACCCACTGTTGTCTCAACTCACACAAAAGCAGCCGCCACCAGGGACAGGGAGAGGCCACCGGTAATTATTTGAAATAACATCCCCCGAGCTGAGCTGGGAGAAAAACTGCGTACTCTGTTGTGTTTACGTCTTCAAGTGCCGGGATGTGTTCACGTTCGCATTAGGTGTGCACACAGAGAGCTGAGCTTAAAAAGGTCAGCGTTCCCACCGTCCTTCTTTAGTACGGATAATGCTTCTTTCAAATGGAGGACAGCATAGCCCGTATTTTTCATAAATACCTCATTTTGCATGCAGACGTTTGCTCTACTTCACTCGCCACCACCGGACCAATTCGAATAAACTATTCTCTGTTGCCACAGAGCGCTTGCCTTATTTTTGATTGACGTGTGCATATTTTAGTGACTCTAAACAGAAAGTGTAAATTTAAAGCTCCGGGACCAACACAAATCTAAATGACCTTTGATTGTAAACGTATCATAATAATTAATACATTTTTGTGGCACGTCTTTTTGCATAGTCAGAGAGAGTGCAGATTGGAAATTTATTGTAGGATAAAACCATGTTTAAACTTTGATGTTGGTTCTAATATTTGCAAATACCCAAGTCTCTAAGAATAAAAATAATCTAAAATGAGTCCTCTTCTTTTATCTATTGACCCCAATGTGTTGTCATAGTCTGTGTTGTCATAACATACAGCTTTGACCTTGGCTGAGGCCTCCAGTCTAAACATATTGATATTCATAAAAGCACTATCACTTTATCAATCTGCTAAACAGAGCTTTTATACAGTATAATGAAGCAATAATGAGGAATTTTCTCTTGTTAAAATGTCATTTATGTAATGAATAAAAGATGATGGGTTCAGCTGTCTCTGCTTTGTTCTCAATCAAGACTTTTCTCTTTTTTTTCTCTCATTCTGGCCTGTACACTAACAATGGCGTCACTGGCAGACATTGTCCCGATAATCAGTCGAAATTGCTTCATGTTTCCACTGTATAAACAATCATTAGGATGTTGTTTTGTTCATTCGTTTCGCCTCAGCCTTTCATTTGTGAACAGTGGCTGCAACAAAAACATTGACAGCTTCTAATCTAAATCTGTGATAGTTCAAAATGTCCTGATTGTGACAGCATAGCAAGGCAAATACATTTGCGACTGTGTCTTTGCGTGCGTGTGTTTATCCCCCGGTGTATTTATATATATGTGTGTGTGTGAGCGAGAGTAACCCCCTGCTGACTCGCCTTCCTCATCTCCATATTCCTTTATGGGAAATGTAAATGGATACATGATTATCTTTACACGACCCAAGCAGGAAATGGGAGCCTACCCTTCACTGTGACTAAAGAAGAGAGGAAAATGTTATGGTACACATTATAAATGATTTATGGGTGTCGAGTATGGCATCTTTTCCTTGATAACCTCTCCTGTGTGTTTTACGTGCTCACTTTTCAACTCGGATCCAGCGAGGTCCCAGCGGTGCAGAGTTCTCTCCCTGTACCATTCCGCACAATAAACAGCATTATCTGTCTGCCTGTCCGCGTTCTGTTTACAGCCGTTTACTCTCACCCGGGTATCTTATGGTAATAAATCCCAGTGAGTGAAAGAGGGGTGATATACTTGATGCTGAATAATTGGTCATTTTGGTTGCAGACTCCCCTGCTTCACATTAAACTGATAATGAAGGCCTGCTGAATATGGTGATCAGCGTGGAGTGTGTGTTGGTTGCAGGCCTTCGTGTGCATCTGTCATCTGCATGCGCGCGTCAGATCAAGTATGTGTAGTGCCGAGGTGTCTCCTGAGTCAGGGATTATTGCTGATAGATTATTTCTTCAGCCCCCTCGTTATCACTGGATCAAACAGACATGTGACCTGCACTTCATCACTCTATTCATCCTCCTCTTAAACTGAGCTCTGGAGACCTGCAGGGAGAGCTGCTGGAACTGAATATATGAGACCAGGCGGTGTAATACTGCTGCACTGGGACCATTATGCATAATTACAAACCCTCGCTAGGACTCTGTGTAGTATATTTCAGAAGAACGGTAAGTTTTGTTACTCTAGAAAATATTTTTGAATACTAGACGGAGGGGGAAAAGTGTTGAATATGTTTTTTTCATCCATTAAAGTAGCTGAAGTCAGCATCATTAATCCATGTCGGTCCGAGACTGATTTTGCCTAATTCATCGTCTTGTCATGACTTTTGGCTTTGTACTAATTTTGTATCTGTTTTTTAAATGTTATGCCGTCGATGTATTGTTTAAACGTTTAGTCGTAATTATTTGTATTTCTTAGTTTTTAATTTATGTTGATCATCTTTTTTCCTTTCCATTTGCTTCATGTTTTTATCATCACAGCTAACCCTGATGGTATTCTTTTGTCTTTTAATGCGACCTAACTTAAAACTCTGTCCAGGTTTTATTTCTCTATGTTTCCTGTTTGTGTTTTTTGATTCCCTGTTTTCCACACAGGAGCAGCATGATGTTCCACATGATTTCTGATTCCTCCCATGGTCTCCTCGGTGTGTACTTATAAGTCTTAAGTCATTCTTAATAAATTGCCACAAAATAATTCTTTCTCTCTCCTCTCTGTTGAAATTTATCCAATCTGAAAAATACGACCGGCCTATAAAAAGATTTTTCAGAACGAAGTCTTTACACAGGAAGTCTACAAATGTTGTTGCAAAACATACTGATGACATTGGTTACAGGTGTACTTCTAGACTTCTAAGTGTTTAGGAAATCTCTTTTGGGGCTTCAGTCCATAAAACATAATATGTTCCAAAAGCCTGCTCTGACCACGGGTTCCTCAAAAGAGTTCTGACAGAAAAGTCAATAAGAAGACTTTTCCAGGAGTCATTAAGCAGAGAACTTGAGAAAGACTTGTATATTCAGCAGGGAGATATAGTTTTTACATTAAAACATTGAATAATGCCAACAGCCAAAATGGCTACAACTCCCACTCAATAACGGTGACTGATGCTGAAGAGAAAGCAGGTTGAAAATGTAGTTTCCTCTTCAGCAGATGATTTGACCAAGTCAGTAAATCCTTTGGGAAAATAGTCTGATCAAATGTGATTAAAATATAGCTATTTTTGATGTTTGATTAAACTAAAAAAAGAAAACAAATACCCGTTTCTAATTTTCGCAGGAGAAATTTCACTGTACATCACCCCAACAAATATTGTTCCACGAGTGAGGACGAATGCAACCGTGATTTTCTTTTAAGATGAGACAAAGTTGCTGCAATGTCCCAGTCAATCTTGTGATGCAACTGAAAACCTACAGAAAGAAGCTCCAGAAACCTTCTGAATTTGAAGACAGTTTTTATGTTTGTGTGTTGAAGTTTTTACAAACAAAAAAGGCTTTCCTACTCAGAATGGAACCCATTTCAGCAAAAGTGTGTTCAGTACGTTTTCCTTTTGTAAATACACTGTACGTTACTTCACACAGCTTAAATTGTGTTTGCTTATCACAAATATCTATTGTTAATTTTAACTGAAGAAAAAATATTGATGTGTTCAATACTTATTTTGTCAGCTCTATGATAATGATTGCACCAACGCTGAATGTTTGAAGAGGCCTGTCCTTTTAAAATGTTATTTTCATCTGTCTCATCCAGCTCTGGCCTCTACCGTCCAGACTCATGTTCCAGCCGCTGTTATTATGTGATATTGTCGTCACCTGTCCTCATTACTAGTTGAAGGACAGGCCCTTTGATGCTCATTAGTGAGCGCCCCAGTGTCAGCAGTACAGACTAGTCAAAGTGAGGCGGTGGGAGCTGCGGCAATGGGAGCCACTGTGTCAGCCAACCTGTGTATACCGTGACAGCAGTGACACCCAGCCAGTGCCGCTTTTGTCAAGGGCCCCTAACGAGGTCATCACTGTCCCCGAGACAGAGGTCAACCTTACATTTGACCCCCGTCCCTCCCCACACTGTAATGTCAACAGCTCCTTCCGTCACCTGGCCCGCGGTGCAGTGGCGCCACTCTCCCTCTCTGGCTGCTGGCATGCCGAGCTGTCACACAAGTGGGCAGCGTGTGTGGAAATCAAGGTGGGCTGATGTCTTTTAATGAGACAGACGTAGAGCCTCGCTAATGTCCCCGCCTTCGTTAGGCAGGACCCAGCTGCAGCCTGTCAGCCCCCTTGTTATGCTCGGCCGTGGTGGGACGGCTCGGCACGGCAACCCGGCTGTCGTTCTGTCTGTCTGTCTATCAGTTGGTCAGCTTCTCTCTTCACCTCCCTTGGTGGACCTCAGTCTCCAGGGTGGGAAATGAGCTCTGCCTGCCTGATGGTGCTGCACTGCGTGTCAGGGGCTGTTCTCTCTTCTGCTGTTTTCCCTTGTTCCTGGAAGGTGGTTTGCTAATGATTCTCCAGCAGGGCTTTGGGGCGCTCCACGGCATTTTGTTTCCTGATTAGAATGCAGCGGCGGCCTTTGTCAACAGTGGTGTCAGCCGCTGTAAGGACAAACCATTGTTACCAGGAGCATAATTAAATCTGTTTCCTGTGAATCTGCCACCTGTGTTGACCAGGTACTCAGGGATACAGAAAGCTGTTTTGCCTCCCAGTCCGTGTTTTTTATTTGTTCTCCCACCTCCTGCTAACTCTATTTTTGTTGCCATTAATGCATGACTTTAAGAGACTTTTTTTCTATGAATCTGCAATAAATAAAAAAAGAATTTATATTAGTTTTATAAGTCAATATTAAGTTTTCTTATTTTTTTTTTAATTAAATTGCTAAGTTGTAGTCCAGTAAAATCATAAATGTGTAAATTAAAATGCACACATTTAAGTATACTTTTACTGATTCATTTTCTGTTTTAGCACAAAAGCATTGATATTGCATTTGTTATAATGCTTTTAAACACAGTGCAGTTATCTGTCTCATCAGATACACAGTGACATGTGAGCGCTTGCAAACCACACCATTAAAGCAACAACGGTCCCTGGGATATGGACTGGTCAAAAATTAATTGGCCCCATGGCTGTTTGAAAGTGCATGAAATAAGAAAAAAAAAAACAACTCTGTGGAGTGTATCCAGATCTCCCACATAAAATATGTCAATTTTGTGCGCTGATGCCAGTTGAGCAATAATGACCCCATGGTGCTGTAGTATAGTGTGACAACACAAATGACACTACACTGTGTGCTAATGACACGGGATGTAGTCACTGGGTAAACATGGCAATTAAACAACAGTCTCAGACTGAGTAGGGCACACATAGAACCTTCACAGACCCCATTGTGTCTTTGTCTTTTGCTCTCTCTTTCTCTTTCTGTCTCTCTCCCTCTCTCTGCAAGACATTTGCATGCTGGAGGCATAATTGGCTGTTCTCATGGCGGTAGTGGCAGTATTCCTAGAATGAGGACATCTCAATGCACCTCGCACGTCCTCACTGTCACAACGCTCGCTGCTGAAAGCCTTCCTGACACAAACACAGCAACACAGAACGCTCCCACAATGGCAGCCATGTCTGCTCCCACTCAAACTACACCCTGTGACAAGAAGGAGCTGAACTAAGCACATTTCTCTTCCTCTCTTGCAGTTTCCAAAGTTCAGGATTACCGTCAGCATGCAGGAGCTGTGCTGAAGAAGTTTTTTTTTTTTTTTTTTTTGCTCTGAGAAGCCTACGTGAGAGAGTTTGGAGGGTGACAGCCTCGCTGTAGCAGTTTGCAAGAGGAAACTCATGTTAAGTTTAGGCATGTAGGCACATTTGAACATAGAGTCAAACATAAATGCCATGACTTGCATGCAATTTCGTTGTATGTCGGATGGAACCTTGAGTTTTTATCAACTAGAACGAAACAAAAATGTATTACGTGTCTTAATACAGAAAGCATGAATAATTTTTAATGTCCAGTTTGCCCTAATGTTAACCTTAATTACATTTTCACCCCACATTTGATAAGAAGGTGGGATATGTTGGGATGACAATTTGCAGGGAAAATAAATATTGAACATATCAATGTTTTTCTGAGTAAACATTTCTAAAATGACCATTGGCTTGAATATCATTCCTAAGGCACCCAGACAGAAAGATAAAGTACACTTGACATAATAAATAAAATGGCAGAGAGAAAAAAAAAATTAAACACATACATTAAAGAAGAGGCAAAAAGCACCACATGCCAAGAAATGCTACAATATGTCATTATGTAGAAAGAAGTCTTACTCTCAGTCAATTGAAACAAACAAAATGCCGGTTTAGTCCTAACTGATAGGCTTTGAAAATGTTATTCATCATCAAAGTATCACACAACCAGCATCACAAAACAAAGGGCTCTCCTAAGAACGTCGTAATGTTTATGGCAAGAAAACGTTGGTGGCACTGTTCCACAGTGAGCACAGTTAGGGGTTATTATTACAAAGATGCATTATTGCACTATAAATCAGGCAAGTGTAAAGCGACCAATCAGAACAGTTGTCAAAGAACCAAGGACTTCTTACAAAGAGCATCAGGAAGGTGTGGAATTAGCTGAAACTAAACTTTCCATGAAAACCATAAGTAATACAGGCAACTGTAACATCCCAAATGCCCATTCACCACACAAGATTCAACTATTAAAGAAAAAGGTTTGCCACAGAGCATTTTAACCCAATAGTGTCCAATCTGATCAAAACAGACTTAGGGTCTTATTGGTATCTCTACAGCTTTCAATGTTCACCACTACACACACAATCCTTTAATGGATGGGTGACCACCTCTCACTCCATGAGCTCTGGAGAAAGGCACCAGCTCCTCCATAACTTAGCAAAAATAAGTGAGTATAGACAATGGCGGCACCACCAACAACACCATGCAAACTTTAGAAGAGAAAACATCAGGTGGTTTATTCACCATATACAGTATTGTTATTGAACAATGATTTCTTTATAATATTGCAATACTTGGATTGCTATAGAGATCTAGTGCAATTTTATGTCAGTTGCTTCAGTTACAGACTGAATCATTTTTTGATTTCCGTATTAGCAAATATACTAGTTAGCTACATTTGACTTAGTGGGGATACTGAATCAACATGAATTCAGTATCCCTAACCTGGTGTTGTTGTCCCTGCCAAACCCTTGCTTCATTCACCCGCCAATCAATAAGGATTTACGCAGCAAACAGCCCCATAACTGCCAAATGCCCCAATTTTAAGTCAACAGGGTTGAGAGGTGTTAGGTCTAAGTTTAAGTCTAATTATTTTATTTTCAGTGATTGTCTGTTTGAAGTGACATTATTATTTCTGTTTTCATTTTTAAAGTGCTACAACCTCAACAGTCATGTCATCTTCTACCAGAAAGACTTTTTTTTTTTTTTTAGCAAGGTTTGTGTGTTTTTTTCTTACAAACATCTGGTGATACATTCTGTGTTTAGTTTTACCCCTGAGTGTTGATAGAGAAATAAAGTTTTTTTTGCAACTGGATGAATGACTGTTGATGACAGTGGGATATCATTCATGTTAGGTTTGACATTCTCCATCAAACCACAGCATACTCTTGTGAACAAACAGTCTTTTTAAAACTGTAAATGGACTCAGTCAAAATGGATGCTGGAACCCAGTGAAGGCTTAAATCATCTCTCTGTTGAGCTCAAAAGAGAAGCGTTGAAGCCAGAAAATAGAAGAGTCAGGCTGATGGATTCTGGCACAAACACATTCCCACCTTTCCAATCTTATTTTCGTCTCCTGCCCTCTGTCTGGTTCCCTTGCAGGAGCTTTGTGTACTTTTTGTGTCCCAGTGCGTACAAAGTCTATCAGAATGCGTTTGTTTCAGGGAGCCCCCTTTCACTTTCAAAGGGTTAAACAGACCATTCACGGGCCTGTCAACATTCCCTGGCCCGCCTCACGGAAAAGTCTGCTCGAGTTTTGTTCCTGATCAACACTTGTCTCTTCAGTCCGTTGTTGCTCGCGTCGTGTAATATCCATGACAATCGTGTTGGGCTTTTCAGGGGGCTCTGTATCACCCATTCTGTGGGGCCACTTTTAGGCCATAAAGGGCTTTATTTGTGTGGATTTGAAAGAGTCATGTGAAGTGCCCTCAGGCTGGAATCCTCTTCAGTAGGTCACTTCTGTCTCTGTAGGCTTCCCACTCACAAGTGGTCATCAGTACTGGCTCCATGTTCTTATGAAACATCATTGCTAGTACAGCAAAAGTCCTAATGGTCCTTTGAAAAGGTGCACTGCATGTAGTACTAGACAGAAACTTCAGAGGATAGTCAATAATTAAGCTACACCATAATAATGTTCAGAAACAAATCAGTCTCATTATTATCCTAAATTAATCTCAAATTCTCAACATTAATCTGGAGAATGAATTATTTCATTAAATGGTCGTTAGTGGATGTATGTTTTGAATCCACACAAAATTTGCCACTTCACTTAAATAGTAAAAAGAATCAACAATAGCTAGTCAGCTAATAATATTAATGGTCTCTTAATTACTTACCTTAATACATGTTTACCAAAGAATAATTGACTATTTCTTTTAGATTCTTGCAACATCACCAGTTCGGTCTACCACAGTTCAGCCTAAGAATGGTAGGCCAACTGTTCTGGCCAAGGTTTTGGATTTTGTTTCTAGGGCACATGGAGAAAGCAATTCTTCTAGGGAAAAAAGTAAAAATCTAAGGTGTCCATATGCTCTGCACAAGAAGGAGAAAACAAGTGACCAGGACTTACGCCTCTTTTACTGTCCTGTCTTGCTATATTTCTAAGGAGATGAAAACCACAGCCCATTCAGACCCAAAAGCCTTTCAACAAGCCGAAGTGAATGCACACAAAATGCACAGTAGCAAAAGACACTGAAGTCTGGGGCGTGGGAAGAAAGAGAAGTCCAACGGCATATCTATTTTCATGGACCATATGGAAATTCTGTTGTGTGTGCAGTGGACACGTTAGGTAGTGGTTGACCCTAACGGCAGAGTGTGTACGCTGAATGGTAAACACAGTGGAGAGGGGCGTCTCCCTGACCCCCAGCATATGGGTCTCCATTCGGAAGGATAGTTTTGCACAAACACAGCCATACTGCCCGCATACCCCTGGGACTTTGATTTGTTAATGAATTGCTCTATTGACTTGCATCCTTACTTGCATCATTAGAGGACACCAAAAAACACACTCTGGTTTCTTTTTTAATCCACCCTGATCTGCACAGAGAGGAAGATGTGGGCATGAAGGAGTGTGTATGTGTGTGTGGATTTAGAGGGGTTTGGGCGGGAGGTGGGGGGGGGTATACCAAATGCTATTGTGTGTTTGACTTAAATGCTCATGCTTGTCATCTGCCTTTCCCTCTCTTCTGGGGGCTTCCATTCTTTCGTCCAGCTAATTTGTATTGTGGCGATTTAAGACAACTCTCCAGTGCTCAGTGATGCGAGAGAACAAACCTAATGTCCCTCTCCCCCGCCTTTCTGCCCTACACACCCTACCCACCCACCCAACGTACACCCTGTTTCAGGCGAGCCATGGCCCTGGACCAGCCTCCTCTAAATCTATTTCCCAGTCCCTCCCCAGCGCTCATTACCATGTGAAAACAATAATGGTTTTGTCAGGACGATACCTGCTTTACAAGTAGCAGATTATTGTGTCCCGCCAGTGTTAACACAACAAGTACAAGCCCTCTGTCTGTGGCCATTCCACCGGCTGTCAGCACTCATCCATAATGGCAGTGTCACACCATAACACACTGCACACAAAGACGTGTGACCCTCCAGCTACAGGCACAAAGACATGCAGGCTGTATAGGAGTTACACAACATATGGCTGCATCATTATGGACCACAGTTTTCTTCACAGCCCACCACTGAGCCAAAACACACTGCCCTTTGTCCAGAAAATGTGGTACCCCTGGCTGGTAGGCCACACAGTGCCATGGTTTTGCACCAATTACACCACACTTTAGCAGAAGTGCCATCTGTATGCCAAATGGCCAATTCTGTCTGGGCATTCTGGACCGAAAGGTGTGAATTGCACAGCCCTTCGAGTCTATTAAAGATATCAGGAGCCTCGGATGTGTGAACGTGTCTGCATGTTTGTTTTTCTTTGTGTTTTTCTTTTCACACTCTATACTATGTAGAAAGCATGTAATATTAAAGATTAGAAAACAACTTTTACAGCCTTGCTGTTTTCATTCACAATCTCCTTCAGCAAGGAAACGGCAACAGAAGCTATCCCGTGTCTAATCTCGTTGAACTTGCAGTGACATTGAGAGACATGGAACATTTAAAGGAGGGCTTTTCATTCCTAAACCAACACAATGGAGATTGTGTGTTTTACTGAGGCTTTGTCTTTTTTATCAATTTCCACTCTAGATACTTGATGTTTCTTCTGCTAACACTGTTTCACAATAGCAAAGGAGGAAATGTAGCCGACTTGGACAAGATTTGAACATTGCTTTAGACATTAGGGATTATGAAATGACAGCGGATTCATTGTTTTTTTTTTAACTGTAAAGTAGGTGCTGATATTTTTAGAAAAACTGTTTACGCCACATATGGAACTGTTTGGTTCCTTTCTTTACATGCACCTGGCATAAATGAACAGAGAACCATGAAATAATTTCTGAATGATTTGAGTCTCTGAAGCAGTTTGTGTCAGCAACATTAGGAGGAAGATTTTTTTTTAGCTTTCGGACTCCCGCTGTTTAAGGGAATTTCCTCTGACTGTATGTTTGAGGAGGCAGTGGGTCAGCTGGAGCAGCTTCCTGCCCTCTGCAGAGTGGTGGATGCCTGCTGTGTGGGCATAGCATAGTTGGAGATCTCTATTGTGTGGAAAGAGGATGTGCTTCGGCCTCTCCCTTTGACATAGCTTGTTTGACGTATAAAAAAAAAAAGAAATAGAAAAAATAACTCTCACTGAATGCGCTAAAGTAAGGGTGGAGCATGCAGATCTGGAGCAGAATTAGCACATGGATAGGAAATCCATATTAACAGGAAAAGAGCAATTGTGAAATATATTTGAACTTAATTTTGATGCTTCATTATATTTTATTTATTTCATAGCTCTACTTTCTTTGTAAGATTATAGCTCTGAACAGAAAAAAAAAGTAGTGACTGAATGTATAAAGCTGGCAGAGACATGTTGGTTCTAAATATGGACTCAGGGAGCTACATAAAAATGATACACCTGTGGTGGATTGGCAACTTGTCCAGGAGAAAGACACCAATACTGATTTGCTTGACTTAACCGGCAGACAGGTTGAAAATAAGCAGTTTTTAAATGGCATGAGTTGAATGCTAAGGCAATATTTAACAACCAAGAAAAAACAATACAAGCAAAGATAAAAATCATGACTATTTGTAACTGATTTCACATAATCATTTCTTAAATACAGTCCTTTTTTTTTATTATTTGTATGGAACAGCACATGTTCAGAAATATTGACAGCACAGACATTGTCCATTCAAACAACAAGCACACAGTGGAGATAGCTGTGTGTATTTGAATGTCCAAACATTTACCAAACTTTCAGAGCAATTAATCATGCGGAGTTATCTGGATGGACAGAGCTGAGGTACCCAGCAGAGCCATGTCACTTTTAGAGCTGTATGAGAAGCAGTTGGGTTTCATTTCGTGTGCTGCTGCGCTCAGAGGAATCTCAATATTTATCCAGTTTGTCTGGCCGTGGCACCTGCTGAGGGAGACATTAGTCATTTGTAAGTATTAACTTGGGCATCCCCTCTTTTCCTCATCTTCCCTGTCTCCAGCTCTTCTCGTCTTCTTCCTCCTTCTGCACTCTCACTCCCTCCCTCTGTGAGTACACTGTCAGTCATGTTGTAGCCTTTTAAATGTCATCCACTTACTGTGGAGAGCAGTTGCCCCGCTTGACAGTTTTATTGGGAGACCTTGTGATGACGATGATGAGAGGGAGGATGAGAAAAAGAGACGGAGGGAAAAAATTGAGAAGAGGCATCGCTGAGTCAAATCAAATTAGAATAATCAGAGTGATGTGATTAATAGGAGTGCCATTGTGGGGTAATCATGCACAGCGATCATCACTGCGGTGGACTTCAAATTAGCGTGCCCTGCAGTGAGGCTTTGATCTGGCAAGCATCAAATAAAGCTGGGCGTCAGGCTGTCACTTACTTAAAACACACCTTCGCCTTGACGTCTTTTCGCCACGCTAAAAATAGAGACAGAAGACAAAACGTGACAAAAGGCTGAGATACAGTCGGCAAATGATCATGACTGCTCTGGTTGGCATCTGCTACTGAGCCACTCGGCAAGATCTTCATTTCAATTCCTCAAGGTGGACTCAGAATCCCGTGCATAGATGTAGGAAAAGAAAAGCTGTAGAGGAAGACATCAAAGTCGCATTAGCCCCAGTGACTTTTTCTCAGGTGTACATCTGTCAAGCCCAGTTGTGGCTGAACCAGCGCTCTGGAAATCACAGAGGAATCATTAATCCTTTTCTTTCCTGGATCTCCTGACTTTTAATGTAAAGTATTTGAAGGATATTTGGAATCTCTGTAAGATATATTTGTCAAAGTGCCCTCTAAGAATTTCTTTGATTTCAGTTGATGAGAATTAGTCATTAATACAACAATCATTTTTAAAAGAATTGGTTAAAGAAAGTATTTTTGATTGGCTACAGATCTTAAAAGAGAAGCAAGTGCTTAAGGAAGATCTCACCCCGATTTCATGAAAAAAACATAAAGACTTTGATAGAGACAAGAAACCGACATTTAATGTCTCAATAAGGATGTAGTTGGGTTTGTGAAAGCTCAGGTGTCACTGAAACCTCGCCTACGTTCTGGGCTTTTGCCTCTTTTTCCACTACAGGAATACTGACATTTTCATTAAAAGGTCACCAACCTTTTCAGGTATTCTCCTCAGCTTTTAATGCAAGGAGAAAGGTGAGCTAGAGAATGAAGGGAGCAAGAGGCAGAGAGAAACGGGATTTAGACATGGGCAGAGGTGAAGTAGGAGATACACGATCAAAAAGGGAAAAAGACCAAAGCGATCAGCTCTCATACCAAGGTCAAAGCGATGAGCTACATATCCTCTTATATTATACAGATGCAGAGCTTTGAACGGCCATGAGGGGGATTCTGCAAAACTAGCTGCTCTTTTTGAGTGACTGTAGCTATTTGATGTTTTTTTTTTACAAATGTCCTTTTGTCCTTGTCATGTTTTAATATACACATTCAATTAAAAACCCTAGCAGTATCATGCATGTTTGCTTTGCACACATCAATTTAATGTAATTTTGAACTATGGAAAAAAAAAAAAACACAAACCTCTACATCATATTCATTCTGTTTACTTCAAGGTTGTTTCTAATGCTCTTTAGAAAAGAGCCCTGCCTTAAACAAGCTACTTAGAGGAAAGCCAGTGAGTCACGAGGCAGTGTATTTAAATCAGAATTTATATGTAAAATAATTCTGCATTCGTTTGTGGGGATCTCCATTACTGGACTAATCATTTGAAATGAATGCCAAAATAAAAGAGAGGCTTTTAACTCTCTAATTTGATATGTAGACCACATGAAGTGAATAGATGCCCCCATTTAGCTCTTTAAATGAGGATGTAGAATATTTTTTCTCCTCTGGAAATGGATTAAAATAATTTGGTGAGAATAATCATTTTAATAGCAATAAGGACTCAGAGTGTATCTATTGAGCCTTAAATAATTTCAAGTAAAAATTAAATAGCTTATTACTGCCTTTCATTTCCTTGAGGGAATCGGCTGCAGTCTTTTTTCTCAGGCCCCTTGGTAAATGGGGTAATTTTCTTTGGAGGCTGGCAGAGTAAGTGCCATGCGGCTGCATGTTCAGCAGGGAAAGTACATGAAAGTCTGTTGTTTTACACTGTGGATCTCATTCTCCATGCTGTCCATATTTCTATCTGTCTATCTTGAGACTAGTGCTAAAGCTCCTTAGTCTTACAGTGTTAGACGAGTAAAAGAGGCCTCGTAAGTGCAGCTCAATGTGATTCTCTGGAATAAATCCAAGTCTAATCTTTAATGCTTTACCTGTCAGAATCCTTCACTCTGTGCACTCCAGCATTCTTTTGCACATTGTCAATATGTCAGAATAGCTGGCATAGGTTAATTTCAGCACCTGTCAGCTGATATACTACACCCCAAAATGAAGTTGTGCTACAGACTGGCCTGGGAATGTTTCAGTGATGGAATGCAGAGTTCTATGACCAGAGGGATCGAAAAAATGGGGTAGACGGGGTCCAGTCTGTGTGACGTCAACATGCTGGCATGGTAGAGAGCTGAAGGCCCGCTTGGCCCTGACAGCTGCATTTGCCCGCAGTAATGCACCCTGGCGACCGGGGCCAAGGCCTCTCTCCTGCTGTCAGCACACCGATCGGCTTTCATGGATCATCCCTTATCACCCGAATCTGTCATTGCAGAGGAGTGTTCCTTTTGGGGGGCTTTAACCCATGCTGCCATGGTTCACAGGCTCCAAGCCGCCCCTCACGGATACTTTGCTCTCTCTCTTTCTCTCTCCATGCCTTTCCCAATTCATTTCCCGCTCTCTGTCCTGGTTTAACAGTCAGCTTTGCCCTCAGATTCATGGCCTTTCTGTCATTTCGCTTTTGTCTCTCTACCGTTTGTGTATGAGTGAGAGTCAACCTGAGCGGCAGGGTAATGAAGGTGGGGACTGGTTGCATTGTTGCAGAGCAAGTGAGGCGTTTGAGAGGGAAGAGGCTTTTGTTTGTTTGGACAGATGCACAGGCCCATCTCTGAACTTCTGTCAGTGATCAAAGGAGCCGATGATGTAGAACAGATTCATGGGCCATGTCTTATCAGCCCACGCTCCAGTCCTCATCAATCATCTTGAGCCCTTGTATGTCTCATTCAGATGACGAGACCCGAAACAAGGTGCGTTTATCACTGCCGCTCCCCTCTTTGACCAGGTGGCCTCAAACCCTCAGGACTTCCACCCCGAGTAGAGGATTTGGGATGTGCTAGGCGTACACTCCAGTCCCCTGTGGGCAGCTTTGCTAGATTTTCTAAAAATCCTCTGGTCCTCCTTTAACAGGTTCTCAAAACGTTTTCAGCAACATAACCTATTTCTTTTTTAATTCTCTTAGGGTAAATCACTTGCAGTATCTTATATATATATATATTAAAAGTAACATCATTTTAAGAAATATAAACAAGACTGCAGCAAGTATTGATCAGTTACTGGGTGAACATTAAGCAAAAGATTGTTCTATAAGATTCCTGGGTCACGCTGCACTCGCGACGCTCATGCACACATTTTAGAGTGTGGGTTGTTTGAAGATGCTTCAGACCACTGCACCTGCAATTGCGACTTCTACGATTACATTCTTTTATGGTTAACTTAGTGAAAGGCGGGGATGTTCTGGTTTCAGAAATTCTACCCATTTCTCTTTGAAAGTTTTCTTTGTATTTGAAATCTCAGCTTGACTGCAAACATACCTGTACAGCTCCTTTCAAATTAATTTACACTTGAACTTCACTTTCACTAGGATAATCTAGTCTAGTGCATGGACATGCCTTATTCTTAATCATTCTCTTGTGTCAGAGACCATATGTTGAGCATTGTTATCCTTCTGTACAGTAAGTCTTTGACCCAGCTGAAGTATTTTGAACTTCTATAAAAGTTTCCTTACAGGATTGCACTGCATTTACCTCATCCTTGTCGCATGACGCTGCCACTACTGGATTTCATGTTGGGACAGTGTTTCAATAGCATGGTGCAGCTCACATTGCTCACATGTTCAAAGAGTCCTCTAGATGACTTGTTGCAAACTATACTTCTTGTGGCTTTCTTATCAGCCTTTTCAATCACATCTATGGAGGCCTTGGGTAATCTGTCCTGTCAGCAGATCATTGGTCTTCGTGATGCTGTATCTTGACAAATGTTATTTGACAGAACTCTGAGGCTTCCAGAAACAGTTGTGTTTATACTGAATAAATTAAACAGAGGTGGTCTTTATTTATTCACAAAGTAACATTTGAATAAAATTGGTTGCTCTGGGTTGTATTTAGTGGTATTTGTTGAGTGGGTTTTGTGATTCAGGGGTCTGAATACACATTGCTTTTCAGATATTTTTTTATTTGTAGAAGCTTTATAAAACATGCATCACTTGATTTAAACTGCTTAAACACTCTTCACTGCATTGAAGTGTGATACTGAAACACAAGAAAAGCTATCATTGGTATGCATTTACAGGACACTGCAGTTTCCTGAAAGCAATAATTTCATTATTATTTTAAGTCACAGATGGCTACTCATAGCTTAATGATGATATGTAAAATTGTAAAATGTTTAACCCTCCACATGTATTTTCATATTTATATGATGTAATATTTTAAGTATTAGGGAATTCCCAGTCCTTTCATATTTGCTTCTAGAATAATAATTTGACAACACTGCTGTTGATTTACAGTGCTGGGAAGAAAGTCACATTTTTACCTTTACACTGTCTGGATAAAGATTTTTTTTCTCACCTTAATTAATGGTTTATGGCAACAAAGTTCTTTGTACCTTTTGCATGCCCCAATATTGATTTGAAATGGAAAGTGAATCATTGCGCTAACAGACGGTGAAGGAGAAAACGGCTTAAGTAGTTCCCTTGTGTCAGAAGGTTAAGCAAAGCATTTCACACAGACTTTTATAGCTCAAGAAAGTGCTTTGTGCCTGAAAAGACTAAACTTAAAACAAATGTCAAATGTGACACCAAAGGGTAATGGCAAGACACAAAATGAGGTGTTTCTTGGGTAAGCCTTGTTTGTCACTTGAGACTTTACTCCCCTTTAAATGTGTCTTTGGAGAAAAGAAGACGAGTTAAAGTGTTTATTGGATAATGCATTCTTACTTTACTTAATAACCACAATCATCTGACAAAGCTCATTTGACAGAGTAAATTGAATGTACAAAATTATGACGAGTCAATTCTGACTGTTCTTAAAGTATTGTGCAATGAATTTATTCTCTAAAAACGGGTATGGAAGTAGACTTTTTAAGAAATAACAATAACAACATAAGTTCCTGGAATGTTTGTTCCCAGTCTAGGTTAGCGATAGTGACCTCAGCAAATTTCCATTATACTGCCAGTCATTCTGGATTTTGAGGGGTGGTTGTAGCTGTCTGAGAATGAGGTCAGGAGGTCAAGTGCCAAAGCATGGTGTCATGGAATACAAAGTCAAGTGATGGAGCATATGTGGCTGAAGAGTCTAACAGATGCAGAGGGTAAAGAAAAGAAAGAAAAAAAACAGAGAAACACACACAAAGGTGGAGTTTTTCTAGGATAAAAACTTAAGCAAACAGATGTTGACAGACAGAAGTACAAGTTCATCCCAGGTTGAGGAGACATAAACACTTAAGGAAGTCGTCTCTTTCACTGGACATGGATGACATTCAGCCAAGGCTGTGTAGTCATAAAACTGGAGCACACACAATCAGCACCTATCAGCCAACTCCATATTTCTCTCATACTCTCCCATTTGTGTCAGAAGAGTTGCTTAACCTTGCTGTTGTCCTTGGCCTCTGAACTGTTAATAAGCCTATTTGTTAAAATGACACTGGCAGGCAGCATAAGCTTGGTCCCTCTATTCCTGAATACGGGGATCTGTTATACCCCCCCAAGCTCGTCTGGCAGAGGTGAGGGGATATCACTCTGACTGCTGTGACAGCTCTACTTTAGCATATTCATGACGAGCAGAGTCTCATTTCACAGGTGTATTAAAATATCCCTAACCCCTTTCTCATAGGGAACCTCGTCTCACACCACAATGGCTGGATGCCATGCATGAAAATCGATGGGGAAAATATGTAGAAATATAAGCATGCATCAGAGGCTGGGTCAAGAACCTAATTTCACAGTGACACCAGAGGTAATTTGGCTCCAGAAATGTTTGTCAATTCGCCATTCATTTGAACAGCCATGGCATTGTGAGGCCCCTCGACGTGAGTGCAAGGTGGCCAACCTGAACGTCTGTATTTATGGTGCACTTTTGTGAATACATTACGCCTGTCACAATGAAATAAGTGACATACTTACATGCCGCGAGGAGTAAGTCCAAAAGGGGTGTGCGCCGGGCGAGGGAGAGATAAGAAGAGAGGTAATTAGTACATTCATCTTTTTTATGATATCATTTTTCAGACATATATGATCACAATGTAAATTAGAAATAAGGAGGGACCTGCAGAAAATGGAATTCATTTGGAGTGGGTCAATTGCCCTACAATAGCAGTGGTGGGAGGCCAGGTGTAATTTACGGTGCCTCTTGGCCCTCTCTCTCTTCTGCCATCCACCTGGCAGAGCCTGATACCCTGCTGCTCCACACAGCTGCTGGGCTTTCTTTCCCACAGATAACACTCTTGTCTTCAAATGAGATTCATTTACTGCTCTGGAAAAGAAGGAAAGGGATGGAAAAGGCAGACGTGATGAGGCAAACCTGCTCTTTTTCCCCAGTTTCTTTCTGTCTTTCTTCTGTGATTCCAGCCCAAGCACTTACTGTAATGGCATTCTATGGATTATTGATTTTTGATTTGGTTTTTCTGCCTGGCAGATGCCTCCCATTTTAGCGGAGCCATTACCTCTGTAACGATTAGAAACAAAAAGTTAATTATGTAATTATAAAGCCAATAACAGCCTGCGCTGGTTTACCCTGCTTTAGTCGGTTTAAACATTATCTCTTGTGTGCACATCATAACAGGCGGAATGTGAGGAGAAGAGATTAACGCCTTGGAAAGCAGATGCGGAATTTAATTCTCCAGTCCATGGCTGCCTGGGAAACCATTAAGTAATCACAACATTCTCCCTCGATTAAATTCACGGCTGCCACTTTGCACACAAAGGGAAGGGGAAGAAGAGGTGCCTGCGACGCGCTCCCATTTTTATTGACTGTAACGTCAGTCCCTGCCTGCAGGCAAAGATGAATAAAACTGCTAAATAGGGTGCCTCAATCTGTCAGGAAATGAAAAGTTTGAGTGGGCAAAATAAAATCTAAGTAAAATAAAAATAGAGGGGGTATGTTGTGATGTGTTAGGGATGATAAAGCTCAGTTGGACCAGACAGAATAAATGGGGTAGCAAAAAAGATCCGCTTGATATTTCCCCATTATTTTCTGTTATTTTACCCTACCTCAAATGATTTTTGTCCCCAGAAGCTACAGATAAGGTTGATGGCGAGAGGAAGTGACTGCATTGGTTTAAACAGATTAGAAAGGTCTGCTTTCTGCAGACATGCACACATACATACATTCTTGCAGTGCACATGTATTGACAACTTGTGACGCTTGTAGTAAGTGAGACTAATTACTTATAGATGGTTATGTGAGGAATTAATAAGGTCTTGAAGTAATATTTACTTGATGTTACGCAATAAACCTGCATGAAACAGCCCTGGAGAGACAGAGGTCAGAGGGGCAGTTTCCTTCTATAAATGAGGGCCCTGCTCTGATTAACAGGGTAATTCATTAGTCTGATTAAGTCATTTAGTCAGATGGGTGAGACTAGGGCCGATAGCTGGAGATTTTCAAGAGCTAAAAGCAAGAAGGACTGCTATGGAAGGTCATATGCCACAATGTCTGAAATAACAACACACAAATACAAATAGTTTTGTAAAGAAAAAAAAGAGAGAAAGTATTTACCCCTTCTAAATTTCTCCTTTTTTGTGTGTGTTTTTGTCAAACACAGCCAAATGTTTCGGAACATGAAACAGTTGTGGCAGTCGACTGTCAGATGGCTGCTTGTACTGAGCCCAGTTCTACTGGACATTTCTTCCTGTTAAAAGAGCGTGTTTCTGCTCCACTGTCGCTATGTGTATGCTCGGCATGAGGGGCTGCTGTAAAGTTAGTGACACAACAGAAGTGATTTTCTGCTGATGGTCCAGTAAGTGTGAATGCAACAGTGAGGAAAGTTGGCCCCTAAACCAAGTAAATGCATGTGCCACCCTGGAAACACTATAACTACATCACTTTGGACAAAAAATTAATTTTAAATTAAATTTTATTTATTTATTTATTTATTTATTTATTTATTTATTTATTTTTTTTTTTTTTAAAAATTGAAATCTTTGTGTGACACCAAATGTGTAAAAATCTACAAAGGGGGAAATGCTTTTTTGAAGCACTGTATGCATTTTATTTGATACATTTGAAAAAGTTGGGAGTTACAGTGTGGCAAAGTAAGAAAAGTATAACTGCAGATATATAGACACCAACTAAACTTAGAAGTTCACATTCTGTGTTAAAGACTGTGCTGTTCAATAAGTAACATGTTTGCTAAATGGAAGCGTTCTGAAAATCCTTAGATAAGCTTTACTTTAAAGAGTCTGCCACTATCTATCAAGCTCAGGCTATAAGGTTTCTTGCATTGATGTTTGCGTCTGATTGTTGAACACCCCGGATGTGTGTACTTGTGAGTAAATATGACACTGTTTTTTCAAGGCTATATTTACACGTGCTTCTTTAAAAGCATTTCTTTGAATGTCTGGAAGCCCTATTTAGAAGTCTGACACACATTTACAGGCCGATGCATGGAGGCGCCTGCAGGCACTCACATACACACACACGTACACACACTTCCAGCTCCCTTTCAGATGCATGCAGGCCCCAGTGTGAGTGCCTGCCTGTTGCTTTACTCTTCCATTCCTGTCCATCATGTCCCTCCCAGGAGCTTCCAGTTGTCCCCCAAGGGTTTGAGGCCTGCACTTCCACAGCTCCTCTTCACTCGGTGCAAATGCCAGGATCAGGTTTGGGAAAGGCAGCAGTTTTTGTGTACAGTGGACAGCTGGTACATTCCAGATAACAGCTGAAATTAGAATGAGTACAAAAGCAAAAGGCATGGGCAGCCTCTGTTTTTGTCTATCCCTGCCTATTGATGAGCTTTCAATCAGGCCCAACGGGTTTGTGTCTACAAGCATTCACACAATATCATAACAGCACTGGCAGACCTGTTCAGCCTTTTCAAGTCTTCTGATTTACACCAAACACTGAAAGGACAACAGAAGACGAGTAAATCCAAAAACGCCTGTAAAATGCATTATGGCTTTAAATAGTTGTTCCTGGTCTATTTCATTAGCTGACGGAACAAGTAGACTTCTACTTATAGTGTACTGTTTGCTTTTTGTCATATACAGAATATACAGTTCATCCATCCGACGACTGTTAATACCCACTTATTCTTGCAGGGTCACTGAGAGGCTGGTGCCTATCTCAGGGACTCATTGGGCATGAGGCCATAAACCCTGGATTTGTCACAACTCCATCACAGGTAAATATAGAGACACACAGGACAAACAACCAAGCATGCACACACTCAGAGATCAAACACTCACATCTAGGAATAATTTACAAATGAGAACATGCTCACTGTATGCAGAGAAAGTCCAGGCTGGGATTCAAACTCAAGACCTTCTTTGATGGAAGGCAAGAGTCTGATCTCACCCAATCAAATCTTGAGGGAAAAGAAGCAAGACAAACCTAACCACTCCTCCACCATGCAACCTGGATATACAGTGTACTATAATAAATAGTATTTTAATTCAAAACCTGTACAAACTCCGTTGTTTCACAAAGGCCTGATAGATTTAATAGAGGACGTTATTGAACAAACGTCATAATGAAGACCAAACGACAAACCAGGCAGGTTACAGATAATGTAAAAAAAAAAAAAGTTTATAGAAAACAGGGTCAGGTTATAAAACAATATACCTAACTCTATACATGGCAGAACATACTGCTGCACATCACAGCGAACACACCATCTCTACAATAAAAAAGTGGTTATGGAAGCCTGGTGGGAATATGAATGAATCTAAAAATACCATCCAGGACAGTAACCCTAAGCATTCAGCCAGATCTACATTAAAATTGTTTCAATGCATATTCAAAACTCAGCTAAAGTACAGATCAAATCCTAAATCAAAAAAATCTCCTTTCACTTCACAGCTATATGCATTACTCCACTTTGGGAAAATGACAAAATATGAAAATTCTTAGTTATAAATACTTTACTTTCTTACATGTTAAATAATTTGTTGTGTCAAAAAGATACTGCTGACATCTAATGAACAAATTACCAAACAAAACATTCAAATGTATTTCAATCTGAAACAAGCTTTGTTGGACTTGTTAGCCAGACAAGTGATTGATAAGCAAAGTCTGGGTTTTATATTTAAAACAGAAACCTGTAGCATACAAGACCAGGCATATTCATGATGTATAATGCACACACACTAGGCATGTGACACCAAGAATTCACTTTCTCTAAAAAGCCGAATTCCTTGCTGTGTCGCTTTTGAACCGGGTCAAAGCCCCCACCCACAGGCCCAGGCAGAAAGGATGGGAAAACTAATGACTACAATAGAGTGTTTGCATTTTTCTTGGGTCTTGAAAAACACAAAGAACAAGGCCAGTGACAAGCTCCATTATTTGGTTGCTCTGCCAGTGAGGAGACAGCTCCTGCTGAAGAGATGAAAGTGGGGGGTATGGGACAGGGAGGACAGAAGAATGGAGTGTGTGTGAGTGTGGATAGGTGGGGGTGGAGGGGTGGGGTGTCAAGAGGGCCAGGGAGATGGCAGGTGATGAGGACAGTCCCGCCCTCCCTGCCATAACCCATGTCGCGTGGAGCTACGGGCCCATCAGCACAAAGACAAATTATCGCAGGGGGAATTTCACGGACAGGAAGAATCTGTCACCTAGTGGAGCCCTCCCTTTAAGGGACTTCACACAGCTATTATGAGCTTCTTTAAGGAGAGAAAATTCACTAAGGGGGTGGCGTCCAACAACCCCAGAGCCAAGATGGATGGAGAGGAGAAGGTGGGGGTCATAAGTTACACAGAACTGGTTTTGCTTTCACTTTTTTTTCCTACTCGCAACTCTTAGATATTTTTCCCCATTCTAGATGGTGCTGTTAGCTGTCGTAACAAAACAGAGGCCAGTGTGTTAATATTTCACTTTATAGTCAAAATATTTAACTGCCTTTTTTTAACTGAAATCACTTGTGAAATATTCAAGATCTTTTGATCTTGAATATTTGAACATATATTGATACAGATACAGATTACCTTTCAATCGAGTGAAAAAGCTGTCACAAATTTTTTTTTATCACTTTTGGTTTACATTATAATTTTGTGAAAAAGTAAGCAATTTGGGTATCAGCCTTTTTAATGCTGGATTATGGCTCCTATCAGAACTTAGAAACATCATCATGATCTGACCAACTGCAAATGAAGTACTTTGTTTCTTGCTTTAGAATTGTGTATTTTTTTTTTTTTTTTATTAAGCACGAAGAGATTCTGACATTATGGATCCACTAAGTTGTTATGAGAGACACTGGTCATATGATGAGACAGAATATAAAGGTGTCTGTCAACAGCACACTTGTAGGAAGAATAGTTGTAATACACCATAATTTGACAGCAATTGATGTTGTATAAAAGTTGTTCAAGAATGGAACTTGAGAAGCACAACCTATGGTTTTTCATAGGTCTAATTAAAAATTGTCAGATGTTTTCAGGAATAAAGTTACCCATCTCTCCATTGTCAACAAATTCAGGCATTTTAATAGACGTTATTTGAACAATGTATTTATTTTTTGTACTCATTTATAGTAAATGTAATAAATAAAAGTATTAGTAACTTAAGGAAAGTATTTTTTGACATGATTATTTTGTATTTTGATATATTTTTTCATGTATTATGCAACATCCAGTGATATCATTTCCCCCTTTTTTGTTCAGAGTGTATCATTCATGAGACCCCAACATGTGTAATCATGCTCAATATTTTATAACGGGTTGTATTACAACAACTTATTCTTATTCAGAGTGTTCGCATGTTTCCAAACATCTCAGCCTATAATAGGAACAATGGGGCTTTAAGTTGTACGTGGAAAGAAGCCACATCTATTGTGTTCAAAGATATCATTCCAGTCGAACCATTATGACATCGCCTTTTAAATTTGTCTTGGCCAACACAAAAGAGCAGTGGCCCTTTAACAAATGTGAAGGGGATTATTCTATCCCTTCAACTTCGAACCCCACAGCCTTTCTCCTCTCTTTCACACAGGGGCATGAACTTGGATGGGTTCTGCTTCTCCCCCCTGCTGAACACCACATTTTAAACACACAGTCACAATTGGTTGGATTAACCCACTCCTTGCCCCCCTCTTCTGTGGAGCAATCCTACGGACTCAGCAACCCCTACCATGCTTACAACCAGCAGAGGTGCATGCTAACTGGATCATGCTTTGTCCAAAGTAAAAAAAAAGAAAAAAAAAAAGACAAGTGTCTCTAACTTTTCTCATGTCACTTTCTCTCTCTCTCTCGGCCCCCTGTGTAGATGGGGATCGGCCGCACTTAAAAGAGGTTCCTTTGAACTGAATTCATGAACAATTTGCATAAGCAGATTTGGCTGAGGAGAATGGAGGGGTATTGCGGCTGGTCATTAATATGCTAGCTAATTCAGTACATTGTAAGCCCATTGATGCTTTACTAAAGGGCAGTTATCCCATTGCCTTTGTTTAGGCCTGAACCAGTCTCAGCAGTTGTTACAAATTACAGATTTAATTGATTTAAAATCGGCCATAAAAGTGCACAATGAGCAGAGATATGGTGATATTTGATGACATAGCACTGCTAAGTGACTATTTTTTTTAAAAGCAGTGTTAACGTCTGTCTAATAAATGAATGGGATTGCAAACAGCTGTGTCTGTGTGATAAACATCATACGCAGATAATGTGCCATTCAGAGCTGCTTATTTTAGAGCGTCACCAACATAAACACATAATTGCAAAGCTCATTTTCATCACATTCCTGAAACGATGCCCAATCAATCGCATCCCTGGCTATGTGTCTGATTTAGATTCAAGATGCCTTCCAAAGATAACATGGTGCAAGTGATTAACTGGGGGTCCATTAGTGTTGTCATGACTCAGCCATGGTAATGTGCACCCCACATTTTTACACTCAGCACCAATTAGTGGCTGCAACAAAGCCTGACCAAACATAAACACTGCAGCGTTGTGCACTTGTTGCTACAATAAAGAGTAATCCCTGGATATGCCGAACAATATTGGCTTTTCAATTACTCCTCAGAGCCATTGAGCGACAGTCTATTGAAGGGAGAGCCACCCCCAACCAACACTCACATGGCATTCACCACAGGCGTCTCCAGTACTCCAGTTGACATGAGAATCTTAAACATTTTTCATCTCAGGATACAGTGGCTCCTCACATCTCATCCCTTTCTCTGCACATCCAAGGATCTGTTTGCACTACTCGATTTCTAACCAAGGCTGTTGAAAATTGGGGTAGTTAAACAGAGCATAAAAAATGCAGATTTGTTTTTTTCTCCAAACTGTGTCAATATTAGAAGAAATTACCATGTTTTAGAAATGATAAGAATGGAGGATAAAAATGTGGACATGGAAAGAAAAGGTTGTTTAGCACCTCTCTTCTTGAGTTATTTTACTATTTACAAGTCCCAAAACTCCACTTCAGTTGTTGCTATTGTCAGTGAGGGTTTGACGAGTGGGTATTCTGTTGGTGCCTCTGTGTGTTCGACGCCCATTCTCTCCAATCTCCTGCCCCTGATAGGGCCACATCAAAGCTAAAGGAGCTGTTCTTTGTGGGAGCTAGGTCTCTTGACTCTCAACATGTGGTTTTCTGGCTCTGGACATCGGCACCTTTTAACCCATTCTGTCGAGATTAGGCATCGCCTTCAATTGGGCATTAGTGAAACTATAGTAACCAATAAGAAGCTTGTTGCTGAATGGAAACTATGTATCTTGTCGCAGCGGAGCTGTCGGAATATCACAATCCCAGACAAGTTCCTCTGTAGGATTTTGGCTGCCTGGATGGGGGCCCCTTCTTTTCATGCTAGCACACTCACACACACAAACACACACATTTGTTGCAACCCAGGCACTGTAATGGTAATCTAAGAAAGGGGAGGCATTGTTTTCCACAGGGCACAAGCATTTAATTATCTCTCTTTTTTCATCTCTTGCCCAAAACAGCAAGTAAGAAAATTGGATCAAAATGAATATCAACAATTCAAGAAAAGGGAGGGAGGAAATGTTCCACACAGTGACTAAAGCTAGTAATGCTTGCAAGCTTTGGAAATAAACAGGAACTAATAGAGTGGGTCCCTGCTGCAGTCTTGGCTGACACATGACTGGTCCTGTGGAGGGTGGAAGAAGAGGCAGTGGGCCAGGCAGTGTCGTCAGCTCCCAGCTTCATTAAGAGGTGCAAACACAACTCCACAGTACTGAGGCCTAGGGCTCCATCAGTCAGATCCTGGCCTTAGCCTGGGCTTAACATGAGCTAAAGACGCCAGACAGCACACACTCATTAAAGCCAGGCTCCTGGAGCAACTGTCACTGGCTAGAAGCATTTCTTCCAGATTCCTGTTGAGGGGAATCTTCACAAATCCCCAGGTCAGCTCACTTCGTTCCAGAGCCATAGAGTTTGGATTAGAGAGGTTACTACAGTCAAAACATTTGTTCACCCAACTAAGTGATCTGATGCTGTTATATATTGACTTATTTCAGCAATAAATATGATACCTTAATTTTAGGCAACTGTGTGTCATTTCTGACATCTCAATACATCACTGAGTGCATGATGTGATTAATAGTTTCAAACAGTGACAGAGAAAAGCCACGCTAATGCCATCAAATATACTCATCATAGCGCTGACACTTGGCTGGTGCTTTTTGTCTCACCGTTTTGTTATAAAGCCCCAGTTACAGTGTTCACTTGGTGCTGCTCAGTCAACACAAGCCTCACACTGGCTCAGACAGAGCAGAGAGAATCACCATGAGGGTGGATTGATTTTTGGCTGGCTGTGGACAGTGAGCAAGAGACAGCGGGCCTCCAGACAGAAGATTGGCTGAATTCTGTAAAGACTGGAGCCTTCTGTGAGGTTGCCTGCCCCACCACATGGAGTGCTCCAACAGTGACCCTGCGCAAACTGGCAAGTGCCAACCGTCTGCTTCCGTCTGCTTGGCATATTTGGCCATTTAGTGTGTGCTTGTGAAGATCAAATGGGTTAAGATCGCCCCTCTTAGTGAGCAGAGAAAAAAGAACATCAAAAAGGTGTAAATTTCACTTCCCCACTTTTGATTAAGTCAAGCATGAAAAGAAATGTAATACTCTCAAGTGGCAAGGGTTTACACTATTGATGCTGTTACTTCTGCTTCAGGAGGCCCAATCAGCCAACAGGGAGCTGAGTAAACTCGCCCCGAGTTTTAGGGGAGGCCAGATGGAGGGCTTTTGCTGTGCCTGAAAAGACAGCTTAAGAGCTCGCCTCCTCAATCCCACTCAATACTGACTGTGTGAAATCCTGGCCCTGGCTAACCCAACCCCCCAACCCACCCACCCGTCTTCTCCAAAGCTGGTGGCTACCACCATATGGGCTTGTTTAAAAACTCCCACAGGCTGGTACAAAGCACAACAACACAGTTTTCATATCAAGTGCTCTCTGAAAGAGGCCCCCCCTCTGACTCCTTCCCTTCCGATTCCAAAGCCTGTCACGGGTTCTGCTCTGATTAATAGTTGGTGTTGGCCGTCTGTTTGGCAGATCATTTTGTGTGATGATTAATATGAACTTGCAGGCTCAATTTAGATTTCATATGTTTATAAGAGAGCCGCAGACTGACTGGGTGTTTGCCTCTTAACCTACAAAATAAACTCTTAAAAAGCTACAAATATCAATGGGCCGACCCTACAGTGCAACACTCCACCTTTTTACTCTGCTTTCTGACAAAAGTCTCTCACAAAGCAAAACTGAAGTAGAGCAATGCCCCTGGTAATATGTGGTGGACAGCAGAATGGAATGGCTTTTGTAAAGACTTAATAGAATCTTTAACCGTTCCAACAATTCACTCCCATGGAGTTGCATTAAGTAGATATTGTTAAGGGACAATGACCTAAATAGCTCAACATCAACCTCATTAGGCATGCAGGCAGGGCCTAGGCCATTTCATGGTGGAGGCTATTGTCAAGGCTCACCCCAGGTAAGCATTAAATTGCAAATGATACCCTGAAAGGCGAAGAGGAGAGGACAGAGAGGGAGAGAGTGAATATTGCAAACACAGAGAAAATGGTTCTCAGGACAACAGAGAATGAAAAGGCGCTTGGTGGAGCTGCTCTGACCGTAAAAAATCCAATACATCACAGCTTTTGGGGAGCAAATTCCACTCGTCTCCTAAGTGTCTTATTTGTAAGCAATGCTGAGCACAGGCCTGTGGAGGGAGACAGAAAAAAATAGTGGGAAGAGCAAGAAAGAAAACCTAATGACAGACTGATAGCAATTACTTGTGGCCGTCAACGGGTTGTCTTCCACACAGCATTCTTGGAGAAAATTAGACAAGTGGGAAAAATAAGGTAGGGAAAAGGGATAAAGAGGTAGAAAATAGTGTGGATTGAGTCTGAAGAAGCAGTCTCTGTGGTCTCTTTACAGTGTCACAAACTTTCCAGCAAAGTCTATCTCTCAGCAAATCAATACCTGCACCTTCTGCACCAAACAATCTTCACCTAATGACCCCTCAGATCAACATGTTAATAAAGGGGCCTCCAAAGAATAGTTTGCTTCTACAAAGTGCTCTTGTGAGTGACATTAAAAGATACTCAAGAGCGGGAGGTGTGCTCCCCAGCGGAACTGCTCTCTGTCACCCTTCCTGGTGAGAAATTGTGGCTTTGCATATTCCTTGTCACTGGTAGCATAAGTTAAAGGACCCCTGAGGACAGTGTTAGTCACTGCTTGCCTTGTGGAGTGGAGTAAATTAAAGCAGGGATTAGGGCAGGCAAAATTGTAGATGACAAGCAAGGCGATGGCAGCCACATCAAGTGCTCTTTAGGCCCATATGTCTTCATGAGGCACCACAGTGGGGGCCACTGATGAGGCCACTGCACAGCAGTTCAGCCCATTCAAGCTGAAACTAAAGACAGCTCCTCATTTTCCATTCTGTACTTATGTTGCTGCTCTTTGGTAAAATTTAACACAACATGTGGAGAAATATCAGTCATTAGAGCCAAATAATTTTGAAAGGATCAATCAATCAATCAATCAATCAATCAATCAATCAATCAATCAATCAATCAATCAATCAATCAATCAATCAATCAATCAATCAATCAATCAAAGACTGATGAGGAATACCGTATTCCCCATGAACTGAATTAAATTTCCCAATGATCCAAAAGAGCTTTAGATAATACCTATAAAACCGGCCAATAAATTGCCAAAAAATAGCAATTTCATTTTTCTTTCCAGATTGCCTCATGAGTCTCAAATTTGGCAAAGAACCTGTGTCCTTTGTTTTTCTCTCAACATGTTAGAATAAAAATCATAATCAATTTTGATTGATTACAAAATTGATTGCTTTATTAATTGTTGATGCCATTTTGGTGTGTCATTAGCTGAAGTTTAATTTTCAGAAGTTAGAGCCTCTTAGGCAGCAAAACGTTGAACTTATCTGTTGGTCACACTGATTGCTTTATATACTCAACAAACCTTTCTGCCTCTTTTTGCTTCTTTGTTGAATGTACTGATCATCAAATTTTAACTTTGGGAATAAGTTGGTAATTTAAAAAAAAAAAATCAGAAAACAGAATTCATTGTTAAATTGTTTTTGAACTCAAGTTTATCCAACATTTTGTGAATTTTTAAAGGATCCATTTTTTGCACAATACTCTCCAGATTTTTGATAGCAGTGCAAAACAGAACCAGCCATTTTTATTGAGTTGCTTAGCCTTTTTACGTTGCTGGCTCTCATGCTGCTACCCCAACACTCTTCACAACAGACTTATAGAAGATGAAGTTAGCACCTTGCTACGAATGTTGAATGACCTACTCAAGAAGTACAGTCTGCTCTGTCCCTTCCTGTGGACAGCTTTGTTGTTGCATCCCCAGGCTAAACTGTTGTCTGGGTGAACACCGAGGTACTTCCTCTCCTCCACTACCTGCACTTCTTCTCCCACGATAAAAATAGTGTTTGACCTTTCATTAAATTTTCCCTTCTTTTCTCATTATTCTTGCATATTCCTTTTCCTGTTTTTATCATATGTCCTTTTTCACTATATTGATTTTGCAACGACATCTACCAGTGCTAAAACAGTGCTAGAGTTGGATTGGTACTGTTTTTATTTTGTATGACTTAATGAAACTAGTACTTTATTATAATAATCTACAGATGTGATTAAATGGCAATAAACTATCGCCAGCGAGTTAAATAACCCATCAGTTCATCCTAAATGCAACCTTTCTGTTAAATCTATGTGTGAGCTCAGTGGGAACCAGGCAGTGGGTGTGCTAATGAAAGTCACTCTGTTGTCCTACAGAGAGGTCAAGCTTTTACACCTGGCTACAACCATATGAGGCCATACTGCTTGCACTGCATTGGGAATGACTGTCATACAAGGAACTGAATAATTTAGATGTTGGGATCACACAAGCAGCTGAGCAAAATAGCAGAAGACCACCACATTTTGTGGAGTACAAATTTTATACTCCACAAAACGTGGTGGTATTCTGTGGTATTCTATATACATTATATTTTTTTTAAATAAAAAATATATTTTTTATATTTAACTTGTACAAGCAATCACATTCCTTTTTGAATTTAGTCACGTTTTGTGAACTTAGAATCACAAACTTAATGTGTTTTATTAGGATTTGATGAAATTGACACACTGATAACAGATTCATTTTTAAGTTAAAGAAAAATGATACATGGTGCTCAATATCTTTAATAATTAAAAAAATTAAAAGATGCGTCTTGCACACTGCAACAGACTGTCGACCTGTCCAGGGGGGACCCTGCCTCTCACCTGGAACGTTAGCTGGAGATAGGCACCAGCAACCCTGCCGACCCCACTAAGGGACAAGGGTGTAAAGAAAATGGATGGATGGATGGATGGGTGTCTTGTACATGTATTCAGGCCTGTTTACTCGGGTACCTCTAAATGAAATCCAGTTAATCAAATCCCATTGTGAAACATAGTGGTGGAAACTTTATGGTGTGAGAATACATACTTGTAAAATATTCTCAATGGAGTTCTTTCCTGTAAAATAAATATTTTTTCTTTAAGTGGCAGAAGAAATCTGGTCGGACAAATTTGATGATGTGTGGAGCCAAGAATGGGTAAAGATGTAAGAAGAAGTGCAAAGCTGGTAGACGTATTCCAAAATACACGCTGCCCATTTTCTTGAAGTTTACAATAATGCACCGCTTTGTGTTGGCCTCACACATAAAGTCTCCATATTTAAATTTGTGGTTGCAACTTGCAACATTTTAAAGTCAAAAGAATGTGAATATTTTCACAAGACAGTGAACCATATCAACTAAAAAGAAAATTGTCTTGGTGCAAGGTTTAATGCCAGCTATATACCAGAGGATGGCAGAGTGGTTGATGAAACCCAGCTTCATGTAGCTTGGCTTCTGACCGTGGCTGCTTTGGATGCAGGGGAGGGCTTAAACAGTGAGATTTGGGGCCCATTAAGCACTACAAAGCCTGCTTATTTTCTCAATTCCACACCTCTCTTTGAATCATTCTGCAGTCTATGAATTGTGAGAAAGAAAGGAAAAAGCTGAGAAATCTAAGTCCGAAGACATCTTGCATTATATTTCAAAGATACCTCAGAACATTTTCAAAAGATGTAACTGACAGTTTTGACACTAATTCTCAAAAGTTAATAAATACGATTCTAAATACATATAAGGAGAATCCTTTCCCTCCGTTCTGATGATCAAACTTGACAACCATGTTAGCAAAGAACAAGTATCCTGACAATCCCTGAATATTTTTTAGAGTGATCCACTGAAGCACTACAGATAAGGATGAATCAAGTCTTTAAAATGTGCTACGCCAAAAGTTCATCAAAAAAGAAACACCTAAGTATGAGCTTCTCGTTTCTGTTTCCAGCAGTATGCATCGCTCCATCTGGCTGTGGTGGCCAGATCTTTTGAGCAGTCTGCAGCTAGACCCTGTGCATGGTATGATCCTCTTGGCAGCTAAACATGCTGCACGCTAATGAAGAGGTAATGAGCCAGCAGATCCCTGCTATCTGAACGGGGGCCACAGTGCAAAAGTTTACGTTCCCAGGACATGGAGGGAGAGCATGCCGAACAAGCTGCAGGATGAAAGCTAGGCCTGAGTTGGCCGCATAGATCTACAGCCACAGAGGGGATTACAGACACCTACTTCCAGCTTAGGCTGGAGTTTTTGAAGTTTGGGTATAGGAGGGGAGGGATCCCTTTGGCAGAGTCCTGTTTGATTCTGGTGGGAGTCCATCCCTAATCCCCCCTTCCCGTTCTCACCTTCTGCCTGATCCACTGCAGCCTCTCATCCCCGTGGTCCAGGATCATTATCCACCTTGGCCAAGGGGCTCCCCCTCATTAATTTCCCTAAGCAGATTACAGAGTGTGTGTTTGTTGTTGTTGTTTGAGCCATCTGATTTGCCTAAGCCCTTTGTTTTTTCATCTGGTTTACACTTTAATGCCCCCCGAATGAGTTTCAATGATGGGGAGGATCAACCTGGCCCACTGGCAATGCAGCAGAGAATTTAAGAGAAGTGAGACTAACCCGAGGGGGTGGATGAACCAAGGAGTGTATCTCACTTCTCTCCACTGCAGATTTAGTTGTTAAGAAGAAAAAGACAAGTCTTGATTTACCCTTAAGTTATCTCCTCAGAGTGGGGCTAAATACTAGATGGAGTACTGGATAACCGGCTGCAATTGCCCAACCAATAAAGACATAGCTTCCAAGCCAAATCGGACATAACTAGCTCCCCATGTCTAAATACCTCTCTGAAAAATTAACCTTCATATTACTGTAGGCAGTTGGCAGCCCTCACAAACTGAATTTAGGACTGTTTTCATAATTCAAAGCGGGGATGGGATGGGTGGCGGGATTAGTCCGGGATGACTGCTTGGTCACTCTGGTTGCTTCATCTTCTCTGTGTGACATCTCATTAGTAAGATGAACGCAGTCTGACCTGGGTCCAACAGCACTTGGCAATCCAGTATGCCTTCCTGTCTGACACACCTCTCACACATCATTATCAGCTATTTGCCACATTGAGTTGAATATCACATCATTCATTTATCTCTGTGTAAGCACAGATGTCACATGGGAGCATTTGTTGGCAAAAGGTAGATTTGTCAGACAAAAAGAATATGAACCACTAAAAGTGTTTTATTGCCGTTTATATATCAGTCAAGTTAGTGTTCTCCAATTCTCTGGAATGTTTTTATTTTGCTCTGGATAAATAGCATCTTTAAAGGGGAGGCATTACTATAAATTAACAAGGTTAAAGAAAGGTAATATACCGTATGTACTTCCAGCCATCACATAATAGTTCTGTCACATTTATCATCTGAAAATGTTTCTGCACAACCAAATAGACAAAGCCAAATTTAACTGACCAGTAACAGACAATAGTCTTTCTGAGTTGCATTCAAATCCATCCAACTATTATCTTACACGTTTATCCATAGTGGAGTTTTGAGGGGTGCTGGTGCCTATTTCCAGAGGTCAAAGGGCAAGGGGTGGGGTACATCCTGGACAAGTCGCCAGTCCGTGCCCATGTACAGCTCTGGAAAACATTAAGAGACCACTCCACTGAACCCCATTGAAAAACCTCATATTACACTAAATATTGATGGGAGGCAGAATATAAGTTCAAGAAACCAAGTCATAATTCACATCTGAGGTGAGATGTTTGAGTACAAGTATGTAGAGTTATGTAACATATTGCCCCAGTACATTATATAATAGGCTGCCCCAGTCATTGTTGACTCATGGTTGCTAAAAACTTTACAAGACCAATTAATTTTATTGACATAGTGGGTGTAAAATATTGAATAAAATGTTGTGCTACTTGACTGGATTTATTTTTACTCTTACATTTAACTCTATGACACACAAAATTACAAGAAGATCGCCAATGTTGTCCCCAAGTGTATCCTGGGTAAAACTTGTCACCAACCGTTCACCAACGTCATCATCAGTCACTTGGCAACAGATGGCAAACTAGCTAGAGCATTTTCACGGACTACGTTAACATGAGTGGAGCTCCATGGAGCGGCAAAGTGAAAAGGATGGAAAAAAGAGAGGAAAGAAAAGCCAAAAACTGGACGCATATTTTGTCTTGGAGATGAACCGGACTTTTTTGTTGGCAACAATTCAGACCCGCCAAAACTGCCAGCCCAGCGAAGGAGCCGTACTAGTTACAGGTAGCAACTCTGACATTATTCACAATGTTAGTTAACTGTAGACAGATTGTAAATTGTATCAGCAAAGCCGCCTAGCTTAGATTCCCTTTTTCTGTCGGTGGTACAGCGGTGATGTCAGCAGTATGCAGACAGCGGTATGGCGTTTATAGTTAAGGCTACATTGGAGCCGCTTGCAAGAGCATCGTCCAGTTTGTGTGAACGGCGGCGCGCGCGATACGCGCCGAATTACAAAGATCCAGAGGTGCACGAGGTGGTGCGACACTCTGCGCATGCGGCGCGTGCCTCTGTGTGTCCGCTTCCACGCGCTACTGCGTGCTCGGTTGAACGTGTCAACAATGAACATAGCTTCAGCAGTTGCTCGCTGCTCCAGGCCCTGAGTTGAAATTGATAAAGTGTCAAAAATGATCCGATCCTGTCCGCGGTTCTGAACTGATTTGAATTTGTGTCGTTTCATCATTAGTGACCAGTAGCCTGATGTTTCTGTTGTTCTCTTGGTTTGTTGTACTTCATGTCTGATGGATTTCAGAATGGACATAGTCGCTCTTTGTGGTGGTGAAACTTGTAAGTTCAGCTTTTGCAGGCATGTTTATGTTGTAAAGTTAAATTATCATGAGCTTTATTATTTGGGTATAAAAGGCCCGGTTATTAGCCCGGCCCCCGGGCCCGACTCTGACTTGTTCCGCTAGTGCTTTAGAGGCATTAAAAAAGTATTTTAAATAAATAACTTCAACCAGTTTTAAGCAGATTACATTGTTTATCTTAACAAAGGCTGCCAAATCTTACCTTCGCTGCATGATCTTATCACTCACTAAATACCTTCTTCACAACAAGGTAATTTATTACATCCAAACCTGTTAAACTTCTTTAAAAAAAAACAAACAAACATGAAAGTGTTTGTTAATTTGTCAAATTTTAGATAAATATTTTATCTATTTTGAGGATTTCAAATTATTTAAAATCAACTTTCTCATGTATAAGGCAATAATGGGTAAAGCTACACCAAGGCTGGAGTATTTTTTATTAAAAAGCAAAATCGGTAACACTTTATTTGAAGGGGGTTGAATAAGACTGACATGACACCATCATAAACATGACATATCACATGTCATGAACATGAATAAGCCTTCATGAATATTTATGACTGTTGTCATAAAGCGTCATTTGGTAAATTACGACACTTTTAATACAAAGTTGACATTATTCAAAATGTCTTTGTTATGACAACTTGACATTAACCAAGAAATCATTACTGATATAAATTTGTTACAAAAGTATTACTGATTGCACTTTAAAAATTAGGTAACTTTATGTTATTAAAGATAAAGTTTAAACAGTAATGATTTCCTGGTTAATGTCAATTTGTCATAACAAAGACATTTTGAATAATGTCAACTTTGTATTAAAAATGTCATAATTTACCGAATGACGCTTTATGACAACAGTCATAAATATTCATGAAGGCTTATTCATGTTCATGACAGGTGTTATGTCATGTTTATGAAAGTGTCATGTCAGTCTTATTCAACCCCCTTCAAATGAAGTGTTACCGCAAAATGGCATACATAAGAACAAGGCTGACCTCCAGGGGGACTGGGAGATTCAATTCAGTAAATCCTCCTTTTTAGAGAATGTTTTATCTAATAAGGGTGTAGGAGCCTGCCTGTCACCTTTAGAGATTACTCCAACTATTTGTCTTTTAAGAGGTAGCTTATAACATGGTTAGTCAGTAACCAGCACTGGAACCTTAATTTTATTAGTTAGTATTTTATAACAGATATTGTCTCGCCAACATTTTAAAAGATACTAGCAGACACTAAGTATCTGTTTTGTGCAAGTTTTGTGTTTACTAGTACAAAACAGATACATCTGTTTTGAGATGTAAGTATCTCAAAACAGGTTTCATCAGCTTTATATTGTTTTTATTTGCTCATAATACATTCTTGTATTTTTATTTCATTTTTTTGGTATTGTATTAATGTTGTTTTTATTCTTTGTTTTATGGTAGTATGGATGAAAATTAGTATACTGCATCTTTGCTATATTGATGACAATATGTTCATGAAAAATCACTCTTTCATTCAAATAAAACCAATTACATTTATTTTAATGACACAAAAACCACAAACAAATGTTTGTGGTTATAATGAAACAAAATGTGAGAAAGATCAAGACATATGAATAGTTTTCTAAATTGTATTTAATGTCAAACATTTGTGTTTTTATTTTTCACAAAGATCACCTGGCAGTGTGAATAACAAACTCATGCAGTTTATTTACTCGAATATGGGCAAATCTTTGTCAAAATAAAGGAATTACATAGTGAGGCTTTTGGAAGTAAACAAGGTTTTGCTAAACCTATAATGTACACAGTTCAGCAGAGAGCTGCACCTGGAAAACGTTGTGGTCTGTTGTGTCCTGACCAGCAATCACAAAATTATGTCTGTGTATATCTTCTCATTGTAGCGTCAAAGTGGCACGTTTGAATCACACAAGCCTTTACTGCATGTGGCAACAGAACCTAGGAATTTTGTCTCAGTTTAGACTAGTACATAAAAGACACAACAACACAAGCATAAACTGTGATTTATGCATGTGTAAGCAAAGTATTTGTAAATGGCTCCCACTTGTCTTATGTCTGGAGCACTGACCACATCTGTGTTCCATAACCTGTTTATTTACTCCCATGAGCAATATGCTTTGTTTATCTCAGTCTAGATCTAGACAAAACATTTTTCTTTCACATTTATTTACCAAAAAGAGTATTTAAAACATGTCAGGTACGCTTTGGAAAAAGACCATGTTATAATTTAATCAGTACTTAAGTGGTTTTGATGATATCCATATAACAAATGTATTGCAAAGCCGGATACTTTCCCGACTGTAATCATCATACCTTCACATAAATACAAAGCGGTTGTTCTGTGTCGCTTGATCATTAAATCATTTAACGTAAGAAAAATATTCATGATCTAGCAATCCTTAGGGTAGAATAGCATATAAGTGAATAGAAAAAACATAATTACTCTCAACTGGTGACAGAAATAAACAAATACACAAAATAATAGAATATATTATAATATATATGGGGCATTAATATTTATCATATGTCTAGATTTGAAGTCTTTTAAGGCATGCCAATTCTACATGCAGATTTTTATTCCTGACTTTTCGTTTAGTTTCATTTTCAACTAAGATCTGAAAGACTTTCTCAATTTCAACCTGACAATTTTTACCCTCCTTTTTTATAACATCTTAGGATTACGTTCAACATCTGGAAAAGCTCTTTCCTGGATGAACGTCCTACTGGGAGCATTTACTGCCCATGACATCCCATGAGATCTGCTGAATTAACTATGTACCTAAGAATTTTAGGATTGGTCATAACTGTCTTTCTATTTTTTTGTCATTATTTTTACAGTTTCCTCATATTCCTATTATCAGAATATGTTTACTACATAAAAAGACATGACAAATACATTTGACTGGGCTGTTACTCTTCAATGTGTCTAGTTTACAGTATACAGAAATAGCTGGAATCTGATCAAATCTTCGTTTGTACATTGAAAACAGACCATACATTTCTCTGTTGCTTTAAAAGGTAAGAAATAGGTTTTGCGTTTTACAGAACTCAGTTTGCCAAAACCATTCATTTTTAAGGAAAGCAAGAGTGACAGAAGAGGGAGTGGGATGAGGCTGACCAGTAACCACACTGGGTTTAGTGGTGAAGAGAAGCTACAGGTGTTGCCATGTGGTCCCTTACGGCCTCACACCGCCGATCCCGCAAATTCGGTAAGCTTCATGGAAATTTAATAAGTGCCACTGCTTTCTGTTTACCCACAGAACCCAGGCCTGTTGCTGGGAGGCACATGTGTAATGATTTACCCGCAGACACTCATCGGCCTTTTACTGAGGCAGACAGAGGGAAGTCCCTCTTAATGCTGCCTTTCTCTGTGCCAGAGAGGGAGCTGTGACCCCAGGGGCTGTGCCGCTCTAGCCAATATAGACTCTGTACGTCCTGAGGGGGAATAATATGTAGGGCCAGTCCAATCCCGTTTCATTTCCCCTCCCTCCCTTTCCTCTCTTTACCTCTCTTCAAAGGCTGTGCTCAGCTGCTCCTGCCAGGCTACAGAGCTCTTTGAGTTAAAAGGACAGCAATACTCATTTGAAATCGCAGCCTTTGCTCCCTTGTCTCCCATTTTTCAGGGACTGGCTTCTTCTGGCCACACCACACTGAGCAGTGCTCTGCCATGACAACTAAATAGGCCCCCTAATACCACTTCATAAAGCCAAGGAGTATCCTCCAGGCAAGGAGCTGTAAATTAAAGGCATAAATGTTGCCTTCGTGGTAAGCGCAAAGAGTGAACCTTCCGCTAAAATGACAGGAACGGCTTAACAGAGCCGGCTAAATGATACGTTAAGCAAGCATAATTTATGGGGGCATCCTGTGGTGAGAAATAAATGTATCTTCTGGTTATAAAGAACATGTTGCTTTGTGTGTGTGTGTGTTTGTGTGTGTTTAGATTCATGTGGGTGTGTGTGCATGCGTGGAAGCAATGGTTTTATCAACAAGTATAAAGGAAAATGTCAGCTACTGGGTGAAAATAGAGATAAATGATGTTTTTTTGTTGTTAAGTGGGAACTGACAATGGTAGAAAATTTTAACCTGAAGTATGTGTTGACAACACTACAAAGTACGCCCACTCACCCAGCAGGTGAGATATATTTATGTCTCTCACTTGCTGTGGGATATATATAAAAATATATATACATCACTTATTTCTAGCAAGTAGAAAAGATGAGTGTATTTCAATTTTAACTGTCATCACACATCACTGTCCATCATGGCCACATAAACAGTTTTTGTCAGTCTCATAAACATTTCAGCTGTCCTCCCCACCAGTTTCCTTGTCATCATTCATTTTTTAAAGGAAGATCCCATAAGAATGACAGTGCAGAAGAATAAAACATATTTCTTCTAGAGTCCCCAACAAATCTAATTCAAAAAATATGTTTTTAAAAAGATCTAGTTTATTTAGACGCAAGCACTTATTTGTGTACAGACAAGTTCATGGCCTTATTATGAAACTCTGATGACAAATGAGGAGCAAGAATGAAGTTTAGAGGAGCTTTATGTTTTTTCTGGTCTTGGCTCTTTTTACTGCTTCTTGTTTTACCTCGTCTAGATACCTCTATAAGTAGGACTTCTAAGCTTGCAAATTGCTGTTTTAACCTATTTGTGATTTCTTCTGTTTTTGCTTTTTTTTACATTTTAGTTCAAACTTTTTTAATATTAGAAGAAAAAAACCTGAGTGACTTGATAAGTCAATTAAATGCAATGTCATTTACCAAGAGAAATACAACACATTGTCCTCAGTGAAAAGCTAATTTTAAAGCCATTCCATACATAAATAGAGAAAACATGGAGCAGAATAAACTTCCCCATAGATGGTGGCCTACAAAAATTACTCAAATGTTCATCAATGACTCATCCATAAGGTGACGAAAAAGTTAAATCAACTTCAAAAGCACTCTTTTCCCTCAATTAAGGGTTAGTGTTCATGATTTAATAATAAGTGCGGAACTGAACATAAATGAGAGAGTTCCCCAAAAAAAGAAAACGTTTCTGTTCTGTGGACTGATGTGACTAAGATGGAAAATGCATGGTCTGGGGTAGGCTTTTCACGATAACAAATTTTGCTGAGCGATTAATTGTCTAACAAATTATTGCAATAAACAATAATATTGTTACAAGACCTTTTGACACTGATTTAATGGAAATTAATTACGTAATAATGCATGCTATTTCCTGCCATAGATACTTACATTTTATTTTCTAAACAACACATAACACGGGAACTGATAAACTAAATAAAACAACCAAAAACAAAAATAAAATGGATTCTCAGTCTCCATTAACAAAAAACGTACTTGAATAAAAACTAAACAACATAAAGTGAAAGTGGAAATAAATACTGCATTCAACCAAAAGAGTGCAGATTATGAAGTCTGTATATTATATTGCCTTTCAGTAATCACTAGATTTAAATAGAGAAGATGGACACATCTGACTACCTGATGCAATAGTTCATACTACACGGGTTTTTTGCCCCTATTTTCTTAGAACGTTGGCCGCTTGTGATTTCGTAACCGATCATCCTACAGTGTGTGGTGGGTTATGGTAGATCGTTGTAGCCGCTCCGATCTAAATCAGGGGTTTTCCCCCGACTGGGAGCTTAACGCTGAATGTGACAAGTAGCCAATCAGAAAGCGCGGATTCTCCTCGTGCTTTCTGAGGGGAAATTACGGAGGGGAATCCGAAACAGCTGACACAGCGCAACCTAAAATCCAGCGGACATTGGAGATGATATGTGGAAACAACAATAATATTTATTTAACATTTTGTGCAAAGAATATAGAAATGACAAGGGGGGGAGTTGGAGCCAAATTGCTACCGCAGTTGATAAACCTGGCAAGTTTTCAGCTGTTCTTCGTTAACGTGACATAAATAGGTTATAATGATTTTCATTCAGTCAGGACTTTACGCTCACTCTAGCCACATGCATCACAGGTAGATTCTAGTAAAGCACTGATTAATGCCTGGTTTTAAAATTAGTTAACTGGACTTGTAGCCATTATTTTGTGCCCATGTGGCTGGACACCACACGGCACGACGAACCCGATCGAACCGTTATACCTAGGATTTCTGTCGGCTAATGTGTGGTCTCTCATGTTTTGAAAATGGGCCGACAATCGGCCGACAACTCCTGTAGTGTGTGCTGGACATTACACTAAGGAAATAGGAAGGGAGGATCAATGGAGAGCACCAGAGCTGAGCCTTTTTCATTCAGTGTCATCAACAGAAAGAACAAAACGGCAGGAAGAGACGATAATTAAAATGAGGTCGATAGGTTTAATTTATCGTGCGATTAACTGATTAATCGTTTATCGCGACAGGCCTAGTCTGGGGCGGCTTTGCTGCTCTGGGACCTGAAAACTTTCTAAAATTGATGGAACCATAAATTCTGCTCTGCACCCAAAAGTGATCAAGAAATTTGTCTTCTGGCTTTGAATGTAAGGCCAAATGCACTTGAATGAGCATCAGGACAATGATAAGTAAGTTCACCTCTGAAGGGCTCAAAAGAAGACAAATGAAAAGTTTTGGAATAGTACAGTAAACGTTTATACTTATATCCAGTAGGGATTAACTTAAACAGGACATTCATGGTTGAAGACTTTCTGATGTGGCTGAATGAAAACACTTTTAAAAAGAACAGTGAGCAAAAATTCCTCCTCAGCACAATGCAATACTCACTGCCAAGTTTGGCAAATGCCTAACGGCAGTTGTTGCATCCAAGGCTAGCACAACAACATGCTGTGTTTTGAGGTATTGACTTTTTCCCCCAGTGTCAGAAAGAGCAGGAGAATCTTAAAGAGAAACAAGCCAATTTCAAGGCGCCAAATTGAAATGCAAACTTTGTTTTACATTATGTTTGATATATGCAGCATTAACAACTGAAGGTAACATAGTTACTTGATTGTGGTTTAAAATGGGACTACATGTCTGAAAAATACACAATACCACCCCTGTAAATGTGACAAAAAAAGTAAAAATTGAAGAAGTCTTCACACGGGTTCAACCCAATTTTACAGAACTTGTAGCTGGTATTTTATTTTATTTTTTAAATTTGTCTAGTAAGAGAGCTCAATTCATTTTTCACCATGTTGTTTTCCCTTTGTCGCAGAGGTCTGAGTGCTGTGCTTGCTGTGACAGAGCGGGTGAGATAGGAGGGCAAACAGGCACACCATGGAAGGATGCTGGATATCTCTGAGGGGATGTTTGGCTTTGTAATTTCACCCTTGGAATTCGTGATTACAAACGGGACAACTTTTTTTAATTTTCTCTTTTGTCTGGATTCAGCTGGCTGACAGTCTGCCCCAGCAGCCAGGCCTTTTAATCAATCACCTAGATAATCAAATGTCACTGGGTATCTGCTCCATGTAATTACTTTTGCAATTAAAAATCAATCTCCAGTCACCCCGTCTAATTAGAGGGATGGGCAGATCTTCATCTAGATTGATTTTATAATACATATTGACTTCAAATGCCACAACATTGCCATATTCCCTCATTTTCATGCTGTGGCGCATCAAAACAAAATGCCAGAGATTATAGGGACGTGCAGCATGGGGTTGTTCCAATTCTGCGTACCAGGAAAAGGTCTGCTGTTTAGGAAAGGTTCACCTTGCTTGCATGTCTGTGCTGACAACTCCCATTCTCTCAATTCAAATTGAAAAGGGAAGAGAGATTAGTGGAGGTCCAACAATCTACATGATAGGCAACAACTAGTAAAGAAAGTGGTAGTCAGATCTTATGCCACACTGTACTTCCTATAAAACCTACTGTCATCCCAGTACTTAATTAGGGTTGCAATGGTTTTTGTCAAAACACTTCATTAGTTTTACATGTCTTCACATTGCAAGCAGAAACTTCAGTGTGTTTCATTTGGATTGTATGCGACTCACCAATGTTTCCCACACTTTGGTGAGTCACATTAAATATACATTTGACTGTATTTTAAAAGGGACAGTGTAAAACTTTGACATACAGTTAAACCAGAGGTTTACATACCACAAATAATAAAGATAGTCTTTTTTCTCACTGTCTGAAGTTACATCAGTCCAAATTTCTTTTGTTTTAGGTGGATTAGAATAACTAAATTTATTCATCTTTAATAGGTGCCACAATAATGAGAGGAAAATATATCAGACATTTATTGAATATATTGGTTCATCAGAAGTTTACTTAAAGAATTAATACAAGGAGAGAAAGCCCAAGTGATGATATAATGGATTCAGATGAAATCATGAGAAAAGAACATTATGTGGAAATATTGAAGCAACATCTAAAGACAACAGCTAGGAAGTTAAAACTTGGGTGAAAATGGGTCTTCCAAATGGACAATGACTGTTTGCATTACACCAAAGTGGTTATACATTGATATATATATATATATATATATAAAGCCAAAGTTCAGATCAAAAACAAATGTGAAGTCTGTAGCAGGACTTCAAAATTTCTGGTAATAGAAACTTTGGCAAACATTTTGGTTGATACCTCAGAAATGTTCTGTTGTTTTTGCAGTGAAATATGGAAATCCCAATAATAGCACAAAAGTTTGAGGTTGTAATGTTACAAAATATGACACAAGTGGCATGGATACTTTTGGGCCAATGGCTCCAAATCCTTGAAATGCAAAAGTGACGTCTACAAGAAGTTAGCAATGAAGAGGAGGTTTCCTGTGACATACGTCATGAAATTAAGTTACTGTCCATGGACTACATGATTAACTTTACATTTTCAGGGTTTTCATTTTTCTTTGTTCCCAAGAATCAGCCAGATGTGTCCATCTGGAAGGCATAATGGCCCGGGTGCCCACTGACAGGGACAGGCGTGTGGCAGCCGTGTGCGCACGCCGCCCCACCATGTGTTTTTTCTGCCTCTCATCTACACCTTGTTGCCTTCAGGGAGACTTACAGCACTGACAGGTCCAATAATGAAGCTTTCCAATGTAGGCTTATTTAGACACATGTGCAGAAACCTTTATGCACACGGAGCCACGTACGGTGAAACATACAGGAAAAAAAAATACACATGCAGGCACACGCTAACAGTCACAGCCTCAGGGAAAGTGCCACTCAATCGCACAAGTAAAACAGTGGAGCCTACAGGGAGACATGAACCTCAAGGACCAGCTGTGTGCAGAACCTTGAGCACAGCAGAATGCAAAATAACAGTGAAAAAGGCTGCCACGGGCTTGTAATACAAATATGTACACAGCTAAGTACTTTACTAATGTGTACTGAGGCCTCTCATTTGATTGCAGCTACTTTTCTTGTGTGATTATGCTGGGTGTAATGGATGGTTTCTCATCTATTATGTCCATAAGTGATTAATTTTGTCCATAAGGGAGGTGATGAGGAGTCTCCTTTCTCTCCTTGGCTGATGATAATGAAGAGCTCTGAAGTCTGTAATTTTTGACTGGTAAAGTGATTGGGAAAGGAAAGAAAAAGTTTACAATCATGAAGGAAGCCATAACAAATTAACAAGTAAATGAAAAGCCCATATTATGGTTTATTGTCCCCATGCAGTACAGGGAGTGTGAGCTAAGCGGTTTTAGTCCGGTGTTGTCTTCTCCCAGAGAGACCAGTAATAAGGGCAGCACTTATCATGTGTTGCCTCCAGCCACCAGCACCTCCACTGGAGCAGCTCACTCAGAAGGAGAGGGGAGAGGAGAGCCCACCACTGTTGAGAAGTAATTAATCACCATGGAGTGGGAGCTGTCAAATCCCCAGGTCTTTTGAACTGATAACGCTGCCCACCACAATTTAGCCTGATGGAGATGAGATTTTCTTTTCACCTCTGGCAAGAAAGAGACATAAAGTGGAGGAGAAAAATAGAAAAGAGCAAAGGAGGGAGAGCAGCAAATATATTTTTTGAACAACAGCGGCCAGTTGTGTACTTAATGATTGCCTTGCTCCTCTTAAACCTGACGTTCTTATCAAGTCTAAGTGTCCCGATCAATACATTTCCTCTCCGGCATTCCTAAAATAGCTCACACATCAGCTTTCTCCAGCAACCCCCTGCTGCCCAGCCATGCTCCCTCTCTCTGTTACAGCACCATCTGTTATTATAGCCTGATCGCTTTCTCTGCCAGTCAGACGGAAGAAATAGTCAATATTTGTTCTGATATAAAAGTTATGCCTATTGCTATGCACTTTCAACCTCGATGTTACTGCATCAGAACAGATTTTGTCAGCTTACTGTTGTATTTACCAGCCAGGGATGTCAATAACAGCTGTCACGCTTTGTTGTAAATCAAAACGAAATTTGAAATCACATTTTTTTTTTATTGTTACTTATTTTCCTAAATGTTCAATTTGACACAGCTTCTGGTGGAACATGAACAATGTCTTTGAGGAAACAAACAAAAAAAGGTTTGAATATAAAAACAGGGATTCAAAGCAAACACTTTCTGAAGGATTTATTCTGTTTTGATTTACTTGGGTTCAAAATTTACATTTTATTAAGTAATAAACTAACACATGAGACAGAAACCTAAAAATGACGACTCGCAAACAACAAATCGTAGTGTTTGATTTGCCACTCTTGTTACTTTTTTGTAACACTTATCTCCATGGTCAATGTGCTCTCCAAGATGCCAGAGTTCATGACCTCTGCTGGCATGTTTGCAACACTGGATAAAAGTGCCGGTTTTAACAAAAGGCTAGGTGGGAAGTAAAAGCTGCTCTAGAGCCAGACTTTGGAATGTTTTCTTACACTTTTAAAAGCACATTTCCGTCCAGATTTATTAGGGTGTTAGGTGTCAGGAACAAATAACCATACTGGCTTTCCAGAATCCGGAAGCTGATAAGAGCAATGAAGAACCTACAAATAGAGAAGAGGCCTTGCTGTCAGAGATGAAAGGTAGACTCTGTCCTGGACAGTTCTCAACTGTTATCAGACTCATTGGCTAGGATGTTGAACTGTTATAAATACGCCAGAATATATGGAAACTTTTTCAAACTACATGGTTTCATGTATTCTAGTTTTATGTGCATTTATATGCCATTACAGGTTACAATGGTAAAAACGACATATATTTTTTTTATCGATTTGGAGGTATCTATGAAGATTTCATCAACCAATCACATAGCAGTAATACAATGTATTTTGGGTTCCAAAAGTAAAGTTCAAATTGCACATCATTATGACTGTTTATGCAAGATGGGCTGGTCTCAGTGTTTCAGAAATTGCTAATCTACTGGAATCTATATCAACTATCGCTCAGGTTTAAAAAAAAGAGAGCATATCTCAATGATGCTTAAGATGATAGAAAGGCTCAACTCAAACACTATTACTCGTTACAAGCAATACCTCCTTTCAATGCACAAGACATGTAAAAATGCCTTGCAGCTGGTACTTGTCAGTTGTCTTTAGGGATATTCTGTTCAAATATAAAGGGCCCTTTAATAACCCATTTTGTGATGTCTATATATTATATATATATATATATATATATAAAGAACTGCATCAAAAAGCTCAATTTACTACTGGTTTGGGGTGCAGTAAAGTGATTTCTTTATACTCCAGTGGCCTCTACAGTCAACAGATCAGTAGGCCACACATAGGATGTGGAACAAGAGATTCAAATCATGAATGTACAGCGGAGACGTGAGATGCTGTTCTGTCCGTATGGACCAGAGTTTCAGATGAATTCCTGAAGCTTGTTAAATATATGCCACTCAGAGTTAAATCACTTCTGAAGCCAAAATACAACCCAACCTGGTACTCACAAAGGATACCTAATAAAGCAGGCATTGAGCATAATTTCTTTTGATGAGAAGTTCATGTTTGTAATTTTTTGCTCACTTTTACATCATCATTTTTTCTGTTCTTACTTTGGTGTTAAATTACCATGTCAACATGACAGCCTTATTGACATTGAAGATCTTTTTTACCTTTTGTCCTGACTTCATGCTTTAGAGGTAGAACCTTCACCAATGAAGAACAGGTTCCCTTTTTATTGCTGTGACATATAATCAATACTCAATATAGTTCTTGACACCCTGAGGCCCAGTAGCAGTCACTTGTGTATAAAGAGTGTCAGCGAGTTATTTTGACCCCCTACTGTAATCATGACCTTTCCAATAACACAACTCCCCCACAGAGTCTCATTCCCCAAAGGGTTCTCCAACTCGGGGGCCAAACTGCATTACCGCCAGTCGGCATTCACAGCTCAGCAGCTTCTAAACAAGCTACTGTTGACACACACTGAAGCACACATCCACATGCTGCATGTACAGGATGCATTGCAAGGACAATAAATAACTCAACAGCGCATGCACGCGCTCAAACACGTACGTGCATTCGCACAGACTTAAAACAGACATTCATCTGTGGAGGAGCAAGACTTGCAAATTTAGCTCAAGGGAACATAACGTGTAACCAGTGATATCATGCATAAATGAAAGGGAAAATGATATGGCATGCATTTCATTCTTTTGTAAGATTGCGTCCTCAGGTCATTGACTAAATAATTAGGCGATTGAAGTGACAGATTAAAGGCAGATTGGAAGTGACTGTGAAAGCAGGATAATGTTTCCCTAATCAGCTTGGTCGGAGAAATGCAGATTGTGAAATTTTCCAGCTACTTCCTTAGAAAAATGCATTTCACTTCTGATTAGAGATGATTAGTGCACTGGTAGAGGAGGAGGGGTCACAGCCCTGTGATCTTGGGTTCCTGAGGACAGAGGGAGAGATTTGAGGAAGGGAGAAAGGCTGGGGCCATAGGTGGAGTGCCAGCAAACATACGAAGAGAGCAATGCCTGGAAATGATGGAGCTGGAAAGAGTTAGAGAAAATACAAAAAATGAAAGAAAAAAAAAACTCCATCCTTCCTTGCTAAAAGAGGATGATTTAGGAGTAGATAAGCTTTTGAAAGAAAAGAAGATCACGTAAGAGGAAGCACAGGATTGCTCTCAGTCCTGTCTCATAAGGCAGGAAATAGCAAGGAGAGCTCTGCTTATCACAGCATTTCAACTGGTGGATCATTTATTTGCTGGGTCATGACAAATATGCCAGATTTATAATGGCCACAAAGTCCCAATGTGAAGTCCACTCTAGTTATACCCAGATAATAGTTCCTGAGCTGTAACACTGCAGAAGGTTAAATGCAGAACAGATGTAAAGTGTAAAATACAACATGATCAAAGCTAAGGCACTCAAGACAGATACGCAAGAAAATGATGATGAATGACTCTCTGCAGATTTGTAAGCTCAACACAAATGTAGCGAACTGCAAAGGTGGGAGCTGGGGTGGGGGGGGTTACAGAAGAAGGGGGTGCAGACACCAAGGAGGAGCAAAAACATTGTCCAAACTCATTCAGATGATCTGTTGCAGAAGGGCCCCACGATTAAGTTCCTACAGCAGGAATCACAGGTTGGAAAATGTGTAATTGATTTCCCCAAAGGCTCAGAGAGCACCCTCAGTGATCCCTGGGATAGCCTCGCCTGTGAAAGTTTGCTTTTCTCCCAGGCTTGCGGCCACGACTGAATGACATCATCAACTTGTGCACATTTTTACTTTTATCTCTGAAAGATATATTATCCATGTGCAGCGCTCCTTTGAGTGGAGATCAAAGGCAGCACGCTGTCAGGCGGCATATTAAAGTAGAACACAGTTTTGCAACAGAAAAATATGTTTATTTCAAGTTAGATTTTGTTACCCACCTTGATTGCACAATAATACACAATTCAGTCTGACTTTAGTGCCTTTAGAGAAAGGCAGCCATGGTCCTCTGCTGGTTGTGATGAAACAAGAAACGATAGAAAACATCTTTGAAATAATCAGTATGCATCCTTAAAATACACCTTGCTCGTAAACATTTGTAAAGATACCCCTGCAGAGCCTTTGTCTGTAGTTGCAGTCATTTCATGGGACAGCTTATGGATATGAGCCAGACTCTTGCTCAGATGCACTTTGAATACCCTTACTAGCACACACACATACCCGGCAACACACATCCTGCTTAAAGTGTTGAAGCCTTGTCCAGGATGATCTTTGGCTTGCGTGAAGCTGGTGGTCACGCTCAGAGGGAAACCAGACATAGGGACACATGTTTGTCCGCTCCTTAAATGAAGTGTGACCACGGTGCACCTCTGAAGCAGCAACTTGGTTGGGGGCTATTATGGGGTTTGACAGCAGGGGGGCGCTGTGATAATTTGATGTGAACTAGCTTGATAAATCACTGTGTTGTTACCTTGGCTTTAGTATCTGTTTATGTCTCTACAAATTGAAACCCCACTGGCACAAGGCTGAGGCAGAGACGTGCCCTGGCCCCCAGCGATTAGTTCAAGGTGGGGAGAGTTGAGATGGCTGGGCCCCATTGGCCATCTCCGTCTTGCTGTTTTGTCTCTTCCTGCTGAGGGAGAAAGCCGTGGACATGTGTAAGCAATAAAGCCAAAGGTCTGCCTTTCACCACAGCCTGAGAGAAAGGAATGCAGAACCAAACTATAAAATAATAATGGGCACTAGGGTAGAGAAGGGGCAGAGAAGGGGATGTAGTATGAGACGAAGGGGGGGTATAAGAGACAGACACATCTGCAAAGGAGTTGGGAGGGGGTGGGTGTTAAGGTGGGGTTGAGTCCTAAAGTAGAGCCCTCCTCTGACCTCTGGACGTGCTGTTAAAGGCAGAGCGTAGCAAGCAGCCCAGACTGGCACCACATCAAAAGGCTGACAGATGAAGGGCAAAGGCCACTTTGACCTGGGCGCTAAGCTGCTGTTAAGCTCCTTAAAGCCAGAGGAGAGGTGCAGCAACAAGGAGAAAGTAATAGAGAGAAGGGAGTAACTGAAGCTGAGAGCAAGAAATATCATTCACAACTCCCTCCTCCTCTGTAATAATCAAAGGAAGGATGAAAAAAAGGCAGTCGTGTAGACTGTAAATACAGACGCACAGAAGTCAGAAGAGATAACATTAAATACCTTGTGTGAAACCACTGCACGGGGGGCACACTTTATCTAAAGCTAATAAACCAACATCCCCAAAGCCTGTTTAAAGCAGGTTTTCATAATCACGAAAATAAACTACAATCAGGACAATAAGACAGACAGATGGAGTCCTGAGGCATTTATCTCCTTTAAACATTTTCCCTTAGAAGCCACCAACTTATCATGAGCTTGTCAACACGGTGACACCATTCTTTCAAATGAAACGCTAATGCGGTGATCTGAGCGCACAGCGCCAGTATCTGTTCATAAAATCTGAGGGTTGATCAAAAGGTTTGCAACATCCAGTTCAGTGTATACCTTGGCAAATAAGTGGAAATCATCACAAGTATTCACATAACAAGGATACAAACACAGTGGAGCTGCTTCCAACGTGAAGCACTGTGACAAAGCTAAGCAAATAACACCAAGAAGGGGGGAAACGACAGACAGGAATGAAGGCAAGATTAAAAAGAGGGAGGAAAAGAAAAACCATCAGGAGAAGAAGTAAAACTTTGAAAAACCAATCTCCTAAAAGGAAGCGGACATATCCCAAGATGCAACAGGACAGGAAATGCCTACTGTGTGGATAGGATGCCCCTCTGGACCCCATTAAGGGAATGCATGAAATTAATCGTGACACCATGTTGCTTGGTCAACAAACGCAGGTTGATTGATGAAGACAAACGGTCGGGGTGATAGCCAGTTGTTGGCTTTCCCTGGGATGTGTCATTTTCAGGCAGTCCACTTCCAACTCGAGAAAGGGATACAGGCTGTCGAGCCAGCCCGGTTCCAAACCCAGACCTGTCACTCAAACTCACTCTGGGGTTGTTTTCAACACTTGTGTAAGGTGGCTGAAAAAAATGTGGCTGAAGTGCTGAAAAAATAATACATTTCAGGTGTAATAGTAGAAATTCTAACATTAGTCATTCTTCTGGAAAAGACAGAGAAAGAGAGAGGATTTAGTTGCAGCTCAACTTTTATTAAAAATGACAGATTTAACATTTGTAAGACACTTTTTTACTTTTTACTATTAAGGCAAATGTGGATCATATTCCCAACTGATATTGCTCATATACAGCATGACTAAACTAGTTTTACAAATAAAATAAAGTTCCTTTCCAAGAGTAGCATGCCAATTAGACTTTTTATTAAAATGAACTACTTGTGTTAATGTGTGAATCATTTACATGAATCACAAATCAATATCTGGCTTTAATTTTTTTTATTATGCTGATAAAATGGAAATTTAAATCTGAGGTGCAAATTAAAACATTGACATTTTTCACAAGTGTTTTCTTTGGATTTAGTGTGTATTTGGGGAGTTCCACATAGTTCTTCAGCAGTTGAGAGGTAACTCGTTCTTTATGTTTTATGATTCAGTCCTGTTGTTAGCGGTGTTGCTTGCTTTGCAGCAGAATCCAATTCCCAGCCTTAGATCTTCTGAAGTTTGAATGCTGTTGGAGGCAAGATGATCTAGTTTGTAACATGGTTTCTTAGTAGACCCTAATAATCCATGTGTGGAAAAATTTAAAGAAACAGTTGTCCTGTTTTATTAAAGTAAGTGCTTTTCTTTGACAATTATAATTAATACTTTCTACTGTTATGCGCCAAGATAACTTACTGTGCTGTACACAGGCCTTTTATTCGAACCTCACCTACGCATCCATCCATTATCTTCTGCTTATGGAGTTGGGTCATGTGGGCAGCAGCCTAAGCAGGGAGACCCAGACTTCCCTTTCCCCATTCTCTTGGGCCTACTCCTCCAGGGGAATCCCAAGGCATTCCCAGTCAGCTGAGAAGCACAGGCCCTCTAGCAGGACCTGGGTCTTCCTTTGTCCTCTCAGTGGGACATGGCTAGAACCCCTCACTGGGAGGCATTCAGGAGGCATCCTAACCAGATGCCTGAGCCACGTCAACTGGCTCTTCTCTCTGTGGACCCACAGCCACTCTACTCTGAGTCCGTCTCGGAGGGATACGCTGTGGAGAAGACTCATTTTGGTCGCTTGTATCTGTGATCTGGTTCTTTAAGTCATGACCCAAAGCTTGTGATCTTAGAACATAGCTCGACGAGTAAATTGACTCAGCACTCTCTTTAGGGAACCTGACTTCTTCTGTTGCTCTTGGAAACCTTCCCTGTGATACAGCAGCCATTTAAGTCTGAAGAGAACCAACAAAAAAAAGTAAAAACAAAAACTGTTTTCAGAGACTGGAAGTGGAACACGCAGAAGGAGAGTTGGCAAGTTGTTGTGCACCTATCAGACAATATGCTGATAGGTAGACAGACTTCTAGCATAATATTTTGCTCTGATTTAAGGATATTTTCAAAATTTGTAAAATGCCTTAAGTTACATGCTATGCTAAGACAAAGTTTGGAACTTTCCCAGGCGGAAGATAACACTGTTTGCTACAGAATAATTTGACACTGGCATCATCACCAAAATATATAGAACAAACTGTAAACTTCTGTGTTAAAAATATATAAATAAGTTGTTTTGCAAGTAAATTTCCATATGATATTTTTTTCTCACTGACCACATTCTCTCATTTGATTTATCTTTCCCTTGACACCAAAACATAACTTTCCCTTCAAAGTGCTATTATTGTTGAGTTTCAGGAATATATAACAGTTTCCATTCATCTCAAATTCTATGCAGCTGTTGAAAGAAAAGTTACTTTGATTTAGTAAATATCTCTGCACATCTCGCGTTGTGAACATCAAAGACACATACACAGATATCAAAGCATGCTGCTGGATTGTCTATCCTTGGCAGCCAGAATGTACTTTCTATCTCAAGCATGAGGTACTGCAGCAGTACAAAGTAGAAAGACGTGAGAAAGCAAATATTTCACTTGGGATGGAACAATTTTATTTTATTGCCAGTCTGGGTCTCATTTGTGAGACGTGCTGGAATCTGTCATTTTGCCCATACCTACCTGATCTATGTTCATTATGCATTTTTAGTAGTTTATGTTGAATATCTGGACCACAGGAAGAGTAGATGCAGGACACTACAATTAATGGGGATTAAAATAAAAGAAAGAAAGAAAACCTTATTTGACCTGTAATAGCTAAGAAGTACGTAGTCACAAAAAGGTACATGTAAGAAGAATAGAGACGGTTTGCTGGTTTTGATTTTCTACCCCTCATTGATCAAATCTAAAGTATTCAGTTAAAGAGATAAAAAGCCAAAATAATTCAATGTCTCAATCAATCTATCCACCCACCCAGTTGTTTATACCGTCTTTTTCTTTCAGGGAAGTGTCAGAGCTGGTGTCCATCTCAAACAGTAGGCAATCTTTGTAATATTTTCTACTTTCTAAAAATATTAAAATATACAGATATTTTCTAAGCAAAGTAAAATTAACTTAATTATGTTTGTTGTCAAACTGCTGCACTTAACTAATTTTGTATTAGACTAACAAACGGGGCAATCAGAAATTCTTCTCTGCAGTCGCTTCGCAGGGGTATTCTGCTTCTTTGTCTGAATATGTCTTAACTTAAACTAGATATCAGAGGGTATTTCGGCAGATATTTTAATCAGCCAGTAATATTTTTTTTTCTGTGGTCTTTGAGGTGTTTCTTTACTGATCACGGGTATTCCAACTGACCAGTGATAATTTCTGTAAGAAATACTGCTGGTGAACACTAAAAATGCCATCCAGGGCATCCAAAATCCCATTTAATTTTAAAATGACTAAATTAGAAAAATATAAGCCTGGTTAGAAAAGCTTAATACATAAATGTTTTCAATCCTGAACTTTTATTTAATTAACTGAAAAGAAAACCTGTGGCCAGATAGGGCCAATCTCAGTTTGGCTTTAGACGTTCTGATATTGGAGGAAATCTCTGTACTAAGAATGTTCTGTGGGTTTGGAATGGGTTTAAGACTTCCAGGAGTTTGACAACAGCAAGTAGTAAGGTGTGGATTGATTATTAAGAGATTTGAGGATTTGGTTTTAGCTGAACACCTATGATTATGCTTAGCAAAACTAATTTTCTTGTGAGGGTGTAGTATGTCTTGTTGAATCAGGTTATTATGTTGCTCCCAAATACATTTATTGGTGTTGCATTTATGTCGAATGGTTGTCTTCAGATTGTTCTTCATGTTGACCCTACACTTCAGAACTTCTGACTTGGTCTTCAGTGCAGTGATTACGGATCAGTGTGTTTATGACATTTTATGCAACAACTTAAAGTTTTGTAAGGGTTCCTTGGGAGAAGGAAGAATTTGTGGGGATATTGGATTGTTAAAGTAAAAAAAGGCCCAATTGAAGCATACATTACCACTCCTCAAATGGTTATCACAGCAAAAAGGATTGGTGTGAAATGTAAAACCTATTAATTATGTCCAGCAACAAAGGCACTAATGTGAAAACATGACTTGAGAGACTAGAGATTTCTTACGACATTAATATTAGTACCACTAGAGTCTTAGAAGTTAAAATATGTCAGATCACAAGAAAGTCGCTGAACCACCCAAATCATCATGGCAGCTGGCTCCTCAAACCCAGACCAAGAAGATACAATGAGTTTCAAGGATGTACGTCTGAAGTATGTAAGAAATTTAGATGTGTCAGAGTGAAAGGAACATTTCAGCTTTTTGGTTGATGCCAGAAAGCCTGAGGCTGAGCAGGATATTGCCCGTATGGCCATCATACTATGACTTTGTGTGCAACTGTATTTGATATATCAAAGCCTGCTGGAAAGAAGAAGCTGGCGGCAACCTAATGACAATACAGGGTAGCAGAGACGCAAACTGCTCCATTTATGTTGTTGTCCACATGCTGGTTTGGAGGAGATCACTCAGCCAGTCCCACAGGTATAGGATGTTCTCAGTAGTAGTTTCATGGACAAATAACAAAGATCCAACATCAGATAAAGGAATTTGGCTCTTTGGGAACAGAGTGGGAAGCCCAGTGCAGCAAAGAGGCTGTCCTTCACTTGCGGAACCATTCTCCATACTTGGCACTGACATAAAAGCTGCTTCTGCTCCACTTGAAGTACTCACACATCCAGCACCAAGACACATACATAGAAACAAAGACAGACATGTGCACGCATACATGCATGCTCATGGACACACATGCACACACACACACACACACACAAGAACCAACTCACGCAGAATTCAGGAAGTATGCCTGTCACGGACAAGCAGGGAAGGGAGGCAGCAAAAACAACTTTCTGTCGACAGGAATAAGAAAAACAACGGTTGAAAGGGGGTCTGCATGAGAGAAAACGCAAGACAAAGGCATTCTCTCCGTCAGAACTCATCAGTCTGCAGAGGGAAATATGTAAGGAGATGCAACCGTATGAGTGCTGTCACTGTCCTGCTGAACACTAGAAGGAAGGGACAGGCTGGTGGAGAGCTAACTGAGAGTCGAGGAAGGCTTCAGTAAAACCTGTCCACATCAACAGAGACATTGGCAGGTTTGCGTTTGGGATACACAAGTCTGCAGGCTAGACAGACACTGTAAACACACAACTAAAACAAACTTTATTCAAGAAGGCAATATAAAACAGAGGTGTTTAAAGCTTTGTAATTAGTTCCCTTGCCCAAAGGCAAAGACTGTGGTGGAAAAAAAAGAAGAAAAAAAAGAAAAAGACAGAAAAGGAACATGTTGGAGAGCTCATCAGTGAGGACCAGATTACCCCAGGCCTTCCAGGGCCACTCTCCAGAAGAGAAGATAAAAGGGCTTATTAATAGCCCTTAGATTTACATGCTCCAAGTGGATGTTTATACTGGAACTTGCTGCTTATGTGTGAACATTCAACAACTGTAAACAGTGCCATTCAGGTCCCATTTCCTTTACATCACTGATATTGTTTCAGCTAGCAACATCAGCAGCCAGAGTTTAAAAAACATCATTCGGGGCATTATCTTTTAAGTGGTTCCACAGTTGAGTCTCCCCAGGGCGGTAATCAAGAAGGTTCATTGTGAACTTCCTCTTCTGCATGCTCACATTTTGCTGACCTTGGTTGAAAAGAGCAGAGAATGGGGCTACCATAAGAAGTCCTGATATGACAGAAAGATTTTTGCCACACTTGGTTTACTTGGTTATGCTCTTTTTTTTTTTTTTCATTTCTGTTAAAACAAAGACATTTTTTGCCAATTCTGCTTAATGTTAAAACCATTACACCATTGTATAAAGAACTGGGAAGCCCCTTATTACCTCGTCAACCACAAGAAAGAACAGTAGTCAAGGGACGTGAGGTTCATGAGGCAGCATAGAGAGTACATCTGTAACCCCCAGTTCTTTTATTGGACAAATATAAAATTAACAACAGTCAGGAGCTATAATCGTGCTCCAAGTGACTTCCAACACAAATTTCCATTTTGAGGTTGGCTGTACGGTTCTATAAAACTTTACAAGGCTGCAAAAAGAAGAACTGTCAATTTACAAGAAACAAACTTTTCTAATTATTCATTGAGCGAATAGCCCTCAAGCTTTTAATTTGCTTTAGGTCTAATCTATGCCACCATTAAAGGTGAGGCAAGGGTGAAACCCAACCTAATGACTACCTATACAAATCAGTAAAAAGTGACTGTAAATTTTTCCATTCTAGGGTAACTAATAACAGGACTGTAAAAGCACAATGGACACCAAAGAGAAGTGACCCAGCTATTAGCTGTAAATTTAATACCGCCCGTCCGCTCATGTTTTACAATGTAACTTATCAAAATGTACTGTAGGAGCAAGGCATGCTGAGTGTTAATGGCATAGTTGCTTGCAGTGTAAACACGGACTGAAGCATGAAAGAACATAACTGTAAAACGTATTAAAACATCTGCAATTTAGATCATAATTCAGGCCGATTAATAGAAATTCATCACCAAAGCAAAACAGATTGATTTCCTACTCCTCACTACATTTTCAAAAGAAATACCTGAAATGATCTGTGTAACAGATAGTCCTAACTGGTAGATCTCATGGACCAGCAGTGGGTGTGTTAATGGACTGGTTTACAAACACGTCGTGTTCAGGATTCCATGCTTGAGTGTTCTCTCAGACTGTGAGGACATGTCAACGTTGTACTGCCAGGACATCAAAGAGATAAGTCAAGCTATTTGAACAATGATTCATGTTTATATATAGAACAAGTGATGAATGAAAAGAGTTGGATCTATGAGGTCATCCTCAGAATACATGGAACATCCCTGCCAGCATCTACTGGGTGATGAAAGAGGAGCAAATACTTATGTCTCACCAGTGCAGGGTCATTGACTGACTTCTTAATATGGCCGCTGTCATACCACTAAGAAGGATAAGTCACCTTTAAACACCATCTCTGAGTCATATTTCACCCCCTGAAACGCAAAAGAACAGGGTAGTCTTCGCCTGCTTAAGTAAAATCCAAATCAGTGGTGTAAGGCCCAGTAACATATGAGGCCTCTCCCAGATAAGATCAGAGAGAGATTAGGCTCCTGTATCAGAGATTAGGCAAAGTTTGTTTTCTTTCCGTTTGAACCTGGGTGGGGATAGTCCCAAGGCCTGCACCCCAGAGCCTGGGCATAATGCCATTAGTGGTGTTTTGTTGACAGCAGGCATCGGTAAATGAGGCCCGACTTTAATCAGCTGCATGCCGTGCTGGTGTCAGAGTTCCCCCTATGTCTCCCAGGTGAAAGATGAGCTGGGAGAGAGGTGTTGTCTCCACCTTAATTAAAACTGCTCCCCTTAACAGAGGACTCGGTGTGGCTACCACCAACCCATCCTTCTGAAAGCGTGACTACAATCTCAGTAAAATACTGACTATTAGCTAGAAAAGTGCAAAGGGAGGGGACCGAACGGCAAGAGGTGTAATTACTGAGCCTGAGACCATGTATTATTACAGCAGAGAGGGGGTATTTATCTGTTTCATGGTGGTGCCTTGCAAAAGTATTCATACCCCAAAAAGTCAATCATTTTCACCTCTTACAATCACAATCTTCAATGTGTTTTATATGGATTACATGTGACAGACCATCACAAAGCATGTTATTTCTACACCAATAAAAATCTGAAAAGTGTGGGGTTCATTTCTATTAGCTCGAAAACAGTCCATTATAGCACTAGCTGCGCATTACTGGGAGTCAAACCTCTGTTTTAGTCTCCAGACTTTTGCAGAGTCTGAAAGGATTTCTGCACTTTGTTTTATCAATAATACTATTAACTCCAAAAAGCTTTCCTGTCTCTCCTAGGTAGAGAATATTATCTCCACAGCGCGATGCTACCTCTACCGTGTTTCAGTGTGGGAACGGTGTTGTGTAGTGCTGATTTTCTACAACTGTTTTTCTTCTCGCAGCTCTTGTATGTACGCCAGATTAATGGAGTGCATCTCTGCAGCTTCTCCCCAGAGTTATCCTGAGTCTCTTGGCTGCTTTTCTGATGAATGCTTGGATAAGTGCCCATCCTGTGTGTTTAGGTGGGTAGCTATTTCCTGGCAGTTTTGTGGTTATGCCAGACTTAAAACCCACTTAACTCTGCTTTATACTTCTCCACAACTTTATTCTTGACCTATCTTTAATGTTTAGGCAACTTTGGAAGGTGCTTTCTGAGTTTTATTAGGGGGTGTCTATACTTTCAAAAAATGTATTAAAAACTGAAAAAAAACAACAACAAAAAAACATTTATTGTGGTTTTACCAAAGTAAAACATATTGAAGTTGGTAGCTATGCAGAATAATCTTGTAGAAATGGCTCACAGGAAGGGGGATATAAATTGATTTCTCAGTAAAATGTACTTTTGGCCTCACAACAAAAGCTGTATAAGGATATCTGTCCTCTCTGTCTTTCTCAAAACACTACAACACAGTCCATGTGGGAGATACAGGAGACACTGTCCTAGTCCGGCTATTTACCCAGAAATCCCATACTTCACTCCAACTTCCTGCTCCCTTGAAGTGAGACATCCTTTCCAAGGGGATACGCTGGATGAACCAGACACATATACTGGATGTGGATGCTGCTTTAGCCTGGCCATGCCCAGTTACAATAACACAATCATGCTGTTCATCCCTGCTGCCTGCCCTGACACACCAACCCCATCCCAGCCAGAGGCACTAGGCAGGAGGCAGGCTGTTGCCTCAAACTGGCCTGGGTGTGTGAGACAAAGACTGTTTGATACAGGGTGGGTAGACGGGACGGAGAGGGTCTGTTGAGGAGTCCCCCCTCTTCCCTCCCATACACTATGAAACCTCCTGCCCTCTGATGCAAATGAGGTGGTGGGCGCAAAGAGAGGAAAACAACATGAGAGAAAAATAGACACAAAGACGGGATGGGCGGGGAGAAGACCAGCTAAGGCAGCCCAGATCGGTGGGCCTTTTCAAATCACAGCAGCAGTGAGTGTCACTCATGCGTCAGCCTTAACAATGTTAGACCAGTGCAGGCAGGGCTAATGTCCGCTGTGCTCTACCCTACCCCCTTTACCAACTTCCACAAGCCCCCTTGTGACCACATGAATCTGACTAGTGACAGCTCGGCATCCTGTAATTTGCCAATTTGCATGCATGTCAAAAAGCCAGACCATAGTGAATTATAGCCACAAAGTGGGAATATTCCAAAAGAAGAGCATGAGGTCTGTAACACGGGAGAGGATAATGGGGATGACGGGGAGAAACAGCAGGATGAAATAGATTTGAGTGAAGACTGCGATATCAGAGTGTATGCCTCAGTCATAGGGGACAGTTAGCGCGCTACATTTGGACACAACACAGCCTGGTGTGGCTCATTCACACTCTGTGTATTTTTGTGTGTGACTCCGTGTGTGGGGGCGATTATCATGTATGTATTAGTTTATGTGTGTGAGGCTGCCTGTCATCTTAGTCAAGTCTACATGTGCAATTTGTATCATGAGCACCAATAAAAGTGAACAAATCCATATGGGACAAACAAGAAGGGATGACTATGATTTTCCACTGCTGAGCCATTAATCGAGAGAATTATCATCACACTGATAGTGAAATCTGTTAAGATCCACGGATATGTCCTCAAAAATGTCTATGGTAAGATGGTGATTAAAAGGATATACATAAACAATTATATAAATTAAAAGAGACTTCCCCACATTGAGTATTTCCAAATTTTTAAAAAATGATTATATCTAAGAATTAAAAAGTAAAAGTCATGACAACAACTGGACCTCATTTTTCTCCCAGTAGAAAAGGCTTTAATGCTCTTATATGTGTTTCTTGAAACATGTTTCCTGCACACATACCTATAGTTTAACACAAAAAAGAACCATGAAGCCAGTATAAATCTCTATCAGGAAGCCAGCCAACCTCTCCGCCCCTCGCTGGTGAAAACCATATAATCGTCTAAGGAACCAGAAACACATTTTCTGGATAGTTGGCAGTAAATGTACCATAATCGTTTGGGCTGGGTACCTTTCTAAATGTTATTTTTATTGTTGGGTCTTAAAGGCTGGTCAGAAAGAAAGAGATGTTTTTCAAAATACACATTTTGAAAAAAAAAATACACTAGAGCTACATACATATGTCATGTATGCTAGAAAAGGAGCAAAGGAAGTACATATGATTGCATATAACTCCGTACCATGCAAACCTTTTTTGTAAAATATCTACAATTGTACAAAGATTGAACCCAGAAATCCACTGTGCCTTTCAAATGTGCTGTTTGGAAATTCAGCAATCGACTCTGCCCTTTACACTTGTTTAACAATGTTTTACATACCATATACAAAACCAAACACTGATTAACACCTGAGAAAGGAGCAGTCATTACAGCAGGAGATCTTCTAACCATCCATGAAAGTGAAAATGAGAAGCAATTCTGTTAAACACCACACATTATGATGGCTATTTACCACACCATTGTAACTCTAAAAGGTGGACCTTTAAATCTCTCACAAAGTAATCTCGCCTTTGGTACAGTTCGCTGCGTTCTCAGCCCTACAATCTGTCTTGCGTTATTTGCTTTCCCAAGTGTGAGATGTTAGAGGGCTGAAAGAAGGACAAAGCTGACATTGCTTGAGACTTTTGTAGCCCGAGGTAAGAACATCTTGAAGGCTTGAAGAGTAAAAAGAAAGCAGTTTATGCCCAGTGACATGCTTGTCTAAAAAAATTGGACTGCTTTGTCATAAAAAATGTGTATTACAATCAACATTTTATTAGAGTACTGTATGTATTGTCCATAGCATGGATCCAGAATGAAAAAAGTGTTATAAAACTTTTATGTCAAAGTGATATATTTTCAGCCTTAACCATCAGATACTTATGACTCTAATGTTTCAATAGGACAGTGTAAGACAAACTTCTCTTACAGAGATGTTGGTCACTATGAGGTTAACAACCGGAAATTTCTTTGTTACGTTTGAGATGCATATCATATGGCTATAACGAATTTATTGAACGTCCAACATGTATGTCTGTGCTGTATGGAAGGCAGTTGTTGAATTGAGACAAAATAGTAACCTTTTAATTTTAAAGGAGTCAGTAACCTGCAAATATAACAAAACTAAATATTACAAATAATATTTGTCAAAAAAAATCTTTTAATTTCACCTACATGTATTGTTATACAAAAGTGCAGTTCAGGTTGAGCTCAATGCTCACATTAATGAGAGTAAAACTTCATTGTTGAGAACTTTTCTGTTTTCTGTCTTTGAAATGCATTGTAAGTAGATACCTTTATATGTTGTCTTGATGTTAACGTGCAAAGGAAATGTGCACATAAATATACAAAGGAAAAATAATACCAAGGCCAAACAGAACTGCCATCTGTTGTCTATACAAAACCACTTATTTTAACAGTAACGTCCATTTAGCCAAAATGCCAAACTCCAGCTTTTTAAAAACAATGGTTGTGAAGGTTCTGCTGAAACAAACAGTATATGTTTGCAAGGCAAAAAGGAAGTTACCTTGTAAGAGTTGAAATTATCTCGTCAAAACCTAAGGTACTAATTATTCCCCTTCTCTGCAACTGCACCATCATCATTACAGAGACACCACTTTACTGATAGTGAAAGGTGCGGTCGAGCAGACACTCTTCTTTGCTCTGTTCCTGCTGATGGAGCCCAACTACAGTTTTGGGTTGTAAAGACAGCTTAACACCATTGCATGGGAGGGCAGAACAGCAGCGTCATGGGATATTACCCAGGGAGGCAGGGTGGAGAATCAGTTTCCATTTCACCATGACCTTTCTCTGGTCCCATGGTGGCCAGTGTGCCACTACCTCCTTCCTTTCACATCCCCACCAAGCAGCCTCTGCTGCACTGCTGTCTCTTTTTCTTCTTCATTTGTCAACCTGTCCATCTCCACATTTTTACATGCATAGCTCAGAGCAGTTCACCCCCCACCAACAACAAGATCAAATTCGCATACCTCATTTGTCTTCTCATCAGCTGTTTGCCCCGATTTAAATGTTAGCATTGCACAAAGTGCACATGCCTGTCTAATACAGGTCTGATGATTACTTGGAAACTTACATCTGGACAACTTTCTATCAAATAAAAGAGCACCAACTATTTCTAAATACGGCATTAATTATGGTGAATTTTCCTCTCAGGATGGGAGTCATCACTTTCCAACACCAAAGCTATTCTTAGTTTATGTTAGTATTGTTTTCAGCTGCTAAATGCTACCGACATATTAAAACGCTTGTGATGAGGTCTATTGCTGACAATGACGGGAAGTTGTTTGTCACCCAGCTGACCACACAAACTCAGACAAACTCTGGACACACCCGCAGTTCTGACTGGGATTTTCAATACTCACATTTTTGTTTCATTTACTTTTAAAATAGCTTTCCATTCCAACACATTATAGGCGTACAGTATAAGAAAGAAACGTCAAAGGGGGAAAATTGTGATGTATTTTCAGATTCACTGTTACCAATTTAGCTCAAATATTCAGAACGTCAGAAGAGTATGGTGAATTAAGGGAAAATAATTCAACTACCTACCACTTGTTAAGATAAAAAGAAACATTTATTTAAAAAAAATCAAAGTTAAGCTGGATAGAAGAAAAAAAAATTAAAACACTTTTTTTAAGTTTATGAAAACAAATTTGGACAACACATTAGTAACAACCCTCAAACCACTGACAAGGGATCTGAATAATCTCCATCGTCTCGTCATGTTTTCCTGGGAGTCGTTGGACACATTGACTGTGGTATTCATGGAGATGTTGCTTTGACATCTACCATAAAACTAAAATAGATCTGGAAACCTGACCCAAGCCCAGTCTGAGGATGTACCATCCCTCAAGTTGCATCACCTGAACAACTTAGTATAATGTTAATCTTCCAGTAAAGGACCCCCCCTACAAGACCCATATCATTTCTGTAAGAAGTCAGCATAGCCAAAGAGGGATATACACCCTCTCTGATACAAATGATCTGTCTGATTTAAGAAAAGAGAAAGAAAAAAAGCTGTATACTGCATTACAGAACTACTTTTTAATTGTGCTTATTTATTAAATGCATTATTAATAACATGACAAATAATTCCATCTTTTCTTTTTGTTATTTGTGTGTTCATCGACTGTGTCATTTTATATATATGTAGATATATTTGGAATGGTGCATGGAAATAGGGGGTGGGCATAACAACTGTGATTAATTGAAAATTCCATGAGATTTACTAGGGTTCACCCAATTTCCAAGGGTCACTTCTGCGTGAAGAAGTACAAATTTACACGGCGGTATTAGGGAGATGATGTGGCGGGGGTAACATTTGTCTGCTCTTTTCAATTGAAATCTTGTTAACAACTGCAAATGGGTGATTTTTTTTTTAATGAAATTTGTTAAAGAAACAACATTGGCTCATGATGCCTTCTAGCAACAATCACAGAGGTTTTGAATACTTTTGCTTTTATCTCAAATTTCAGTTAATGTGGAGTTGTACATACAATGTAATCTCCTGTGCTTCACATTCTTTAACACTTTCTGCAGTGGTTATTGGTTTTCATACTTAAAAACAATAAGTATTGTTTATAAATAAGTTCAACAAACATGTTGGTCAAATGTGACATAAAAAGCACTAAGAGTCCACACAGACGAATAAATAACGAGCGTCTTATAAAAGCGTTCTGCAGAGACGTCTGTCTTTTCAATTCTTTAGCAAAAACAAACCTGCACAACAGAAAACACAAAGACAGGGTAATCATCCCACCACTTGTGCTCCTCATACATTGATAAATGAACCCATTGTGAAGTGATTATCACAGTTATTCATAGCCGCTTTGCTATGGGGATGGTACATTTGTTGCATTGCATGGGAGCAGACACTGCTGAGCCCTGCACATGTTTTCCTGTCAATGTGCATTACAGACCAGCCTGTGACATTTATAAATACTTGGTAATCTGCACTGCTATAAACACCGCATTATTAAATCGTCATTATTTTGGCTCCAACTGGGCCCAGCCAATGATTAATTGAATGCTATTAAGTTGAGGTGGGCTGTTTATAAATGCTGTTTTTACCTTATATATTAATCACAGACATATTAAAACGCGTCAGTATATGGTCGGCTTTTGCGATATTAAGATTCCTTAAATTGAAAAACAGAGTAATTATGCCAGCATATTATAAGTTCATTCTTTCAGTTGACACTGTAATAAAATATGATTTACGGAGATGGCCAGTATTAGACTGGACATAATAACATGATGTAGTGTGCTTCTTTGCCCAGTGTTTACACATAGCGACAAATGATAGAAGCAAGAATAAAGAATGAGCTTAAGCATAATCTTTTCTCAGAAGTAAATGTCAATCTGAGGAAAACTTTGAAAATTAGAAATTGGGTATTCATTAGCATATTTGTACAAATCAACCTAAGTGTACAAGCTACAAACGTTAATAAACAAATGACCAAGATGGAAACAAATGTTATTTTTTGTGTTGTTCAAAGCTTAGAAGTAGCCTTATACTCCCTAGTAACTACTGTTCCCAGAGTAAATATATACAAATCTTAGCCTAATCAGAGAGCAAGGACAGTTTAGAGAAAGAAGAAGTGGAGTGAAGGCAAACAAAGAAGTGATGAACAAACATATTTCTTTAAGGAGACATAGGAGAAATTCCTGCAAACTTTCAGTCTGTCTTGTGTTTTTGTTTAGTCCAGTCAGCGGCAATAGATGACCTGGCCCTTGACTACAGCGCCCTGTTTATCACAAGTATGCCATCCTCCCCCTGTAACAGGCTGGCATTCTGCACTGACCTCAAGGCCTTTTCACATAATTTCATGAGAACACATCATTTTGTTTTCATTACATTTTCCCTTAATAAATCCCACATTCACACTCCCAACACTGGCACTTTCACAATCCTCATTCCATCTCCACGGTTTCTGCCCATATTTAACTCTTTTCATCGGTTGCAATTAACATCCGTTGATCCTATGATACTAAAACCAGTATGGAGATAAGCTACAGCATGCAAGCATGCTGAAGGAGTGGTAGACAGACAGACTTTGTTGAGATTTCCTTTTGGGACATCCAAAAAAAGCCAAACCAACTTGGTTTGACTTTGTTCAAACCAACTCTTCACCTTTAACAAGAGGTGACATACATTGGAAAGGAAGGCCCGCCCATGACTGAAACCCAAGGAAATGGGCACCTGGTAGCCTAAGCACCGCTTACGCGTATCATCCCCTCCCTCCTGCCATCTTTTCATTCTACCCACCATCGATCCTCTAGCTTTGACAGAAGGTATGTATTTTAGACCAGACCCCTGTTGATGTGATGGACATGGGGACGCTGTTTGAAATGGAAACCTACGCATTCTGCCCTGCCAGGGGGAGATACAGACATTCCCCAGAAGAGCTTGTGAAAGGAAATGGAACAAGTGAAAAAATAGCCATCTTTATTGAGGTTTTCCTTTCAACAACATGAGGAAAATATAGAAATGACACTTCCTATTCAGGATATGATGCTGTGAAATGCAGCAACATCAACAGAGTACTCAGTGGGCACCACGGGCACTGATAGTTTCCTTTTACTCACATCAGCGCTCTCTCTTGCATACACTGGCAACACATGCTGACTCAGATAAGCGAGAAAATCAAAACACGATAACAAAAATGAATGTACTTCATGAGAAGAGATAAACGGAGCAGACAGACAAGCTTATCCTCCCTTGTGCATTGCTGCCTTGCGTTACCGTTTGATCTTTTTTGTTCATTCACGTTGCAAGAAAAAACTTTTTTGTGATTGCATATAATAGTGTACATAAGTGTAAACTTACTTCTTGGCTTCTTTTTTTTTTCCAGCTTTTGTATGTGTGTATATGCATGTGAATGTTGGAATGTGAAAGGAAAATAATGTGATGCACCCCATCCTGCTCAAAACTCACCTGGACTGATAAAGAGATCCAAGGAATCGTTTCCTACGCCTGCTACTCATTCAAATAGCTGGCGTCTGTGAACAAGAGCTGCGGTTATCCATGTAGCAGTCAGATAAGAGAGGAAGGAGACCTCCGGAGTGATGGATCACGAAGGGGCTCCCAGTTCTCCTCTCTTCCCAGCACCGCCCTGCCACCTTGGGATAATAAACAGCCACGGAGCAGGGGGCCAGATAAGAACCATCACTCACATTGTCCGGACTGATAAGACACAGACGCTCTCTGTCACCCTCCATGACATTTGTTTTTCATTCCACTTCAGGCTGAGGGAGAAGTCAACCTGTTTCATCTCATCAATGGGCTCGGCTCAGGATCTCCTGCTGAGTGGGTGCCACCCTTTGACACTGATGGTAGTCAGGTGAGTGACTGTGTTTTGCTGCAAGAAAAAAACAAACAAACAAACAAAAAAAAAACCAACATAATAGACTGTGGCCTGATTGTGTCTTCTACCAAAAAAAAAAAAAAAAAAATTCTCACATGTTAAATAAAGCAAAAGAGTTATAATCCTATAGTCTGCTAAATTGTCCACAGTTTAAGAAACTCCATGTCTTGAAAAAGTTCATAAATTAGTTCACATTTTGTTACACTGCAGCCTAAAAGTATTTCCTTTGGATTTATATTTTACAGATAAATCTGACAAAGTGAGGTGTGCATATGTATCCAGGCTCTTTTAAATGTAAACCCTAAAATAAGTGCAACCGACTCCCTTCTGAAGTCACGTATTTACATCAGAATCAACTTATGTGTTTCCTCAATGCTTTGTTAGAGAACATTAACACCATGAAGACCAAGAATGGAACAGATCAGGTTTCACAGCAATGCTTTAGTTTAAAACAACAATTCGAGCTTTAATTGCCTAAGAACTGCAACCCAAAACAGACCTGGCTTTCCACCTGAACTTACAGGCTGAGGTAGAGAGCATGAACGGAGGAGCTGCAGAGATCTACCACTCAGGTGGTCAAATCTGTTGACAGGAAAACTATCAGTAAAGCTCATTATAAATCTGGTGGTTTAGATCAAACTTTAACCGGCCCAGTCAACAACCAGACCTAATTTCACCTGAGAATCTAGGATAAGACTTTAACATTTGTGGTCACAGCCATCTGTTTAATCTCTCTGAGTTTGAGTCTTTGCGAAAAAGAATAAGCACAAATTTTAGACTCTGAAGTTGAAATGATGGTAGAATCCGATCCCAAAAGACTTGCACCTCTAACTACAGCAAAAGACGGTTCTACAAATGATGGCATTTACAAGACATATTTTAAAGATTTTTTTTAATCATATAATTTTCCTTCTACTTTACATGTATATGCAACTTTGGATCATAGTGTCACATAAAATTTTAAAAACATACACTGATACTTGTAAGGATAAAATGACAAAATATTCTAAATGTCTAGGTGGAAAAATCTTTTTCAAGGCATTGTGACCAATAAAATGGTGGTGCAATAATAGAGACGTTGTACAAAGGGCGTGTTTATGATCTGTCGCCTTGATGAGTCATGACTTTATTTCTAAACATGCAGATGCATTGTTCAAAAAACATACCATGCACACCCACCATATTTTCTTCAGCAGTATTGTATCATCTTCATCTGTTAACCTGGGCTATTTTTACACACCATATGTCATGTTGATAGACCAATCCACAGAGACTTCAGAGCAGGAAAAAACGAGGTGGGTCTCCATTCTTCCCTAACGGGCTGTAAAGCTAAAGCTAGGCACAAATCAATGCGGGGTTTTTTTTTTTTTCATTAGGAAAAACAAGGCTGGAGCAACAAGTTGTAAATTAGGCATTGGAGACTTATATTTCTGACTGCCTGCATAAAAGCATTATTTAAGTAATTTTACATTTTGGCACATTTAATTCTCTAAAAACGCAGAGGCCTATCAGAGGGCATATGCAGCCATTGTAAATCTGCCTGCCCTAACACTGCTTCCACCAGGGTCACCAACAAGTCACAGATTTAAGATGGTATAAAATGGTTACTTTATAGCCATCCCAATTGTTATACATTGGACTTATGTGCATTGTACTAGCCCTAATGAAGGGTGTAAATTCTCAGTTTACGACTGCACCTTAACATTGGAGGGTGGGGGAGCTGTAAAGCACACACTTTTTGTGTTGCTTGTGTCGCTCATCAGACTTCTGCAGTTGAGACTGTGCACACACTGTTTCTATTAGTCAGGGAGGGCTCGTCTGAGAGGCCTCCGTTTGCTTTAATACAGCCAGGCTGTGAGAGGACAGCATGTCGTCAGCTGGTCACAGATGAGATTTAACAGACGTAGCCCAACTTCCTGTCATCAGTAGAATAGAAGTCCTGCAGCCCCTCATCTTCATTTTACTTAAGATGGACAACCCCTGGTAGCTACGGGACAAAAGTCACCTGGAGGTCTAAGCCCATATGGGTGTATATAATAAATATCTTTGCCAAAACAGAAGTGAATTTGCCAATCGTTTCATTCCGATTAAGATGCCTTAGTAAAAGCAAGTTAATTATGTGAAATTAAGTAAAACATACAATGTAAATTCCACAGGGGGTGTGCTGAAAGAAACAACATTTTCTAGGAATTTGTTTTAAGTGGTTTAGAATCTCAGTCTTCTCTTGTCACCTAATTTGAAATTCCAGATGGTTGTGGACAAAATATTCCAGTGGATAAATGGCCACACTTTCAAGAAGCTGTTTTGCCATCAGCTGCTGCAGACTAGTTTTATATAAACTTTGGAAAACTTGTCAGGTGGAGGGAAAATTGTATTAGAGTTTCAAGTTTTTTACCAGTAAAATTATAAAAATGTTTCTATAAAGTCTCCTTGAGTCATTTAGTGCTGTAATTTTTGGGTAGGTTTTGACTAGATTTGCACATCTAAAAACTGAAGGTTTTGATAGTTCTTCTTTGCGAAATAGCTCAAGCTCAGTCAAAGTGGATGGAGAGCATCTGTAAACAGCACTTACCTGACATTAATGTGAAATGTATATTTTGTAAAATGTATTTGGTAAGATACTTTTTTTAAATGGGGATGATGAACCTATTTTAGAGGAATAGCTAGAATATAAAATATGAACTTTTTTTTTGCTAAAATGATATAGGAAGAGAACAACTTCGCCAGTCTTTTTCTGGTGAGGTTAAAGGTTTTCTTCAAGGATTGCACTGTATTTAGACTGAACCATCTTCCCATCCAGTCTGACGAGCTTCCCTTCTCCTGCTGAGGAAATGCATTTACACAGCGTCATGCTCCCACCACTGACCTTTTTTGTTCTGCTGCACATAGCTCTGTATGTTGGCCAAAACGTTCCATTTTGTTCTCTTCTGACCAGAGCATCTTTTTCCCACATGCTTGCTATGTTCCCAACATTACTTGTGGCAAACTATAAACTTTTATGGCTCTCTTTCAACAACAACTTTCTTCTTGTGACTTCAGATTAGTAGTTTTCTTTGACAACATATTCTTCTACTTGTGAGCTTTCTCCATAAACACTATGGACCTGTTGGCTGCTTCTTTGATTAATACCCTTTCCATTTCTAAAAAAAATACATTTAGCAAAACTTTATGATATACCCAAAACTTAAGATATTGTTTTATAATTAAACACTGCTTTCAGTTTCATTTAAACTGTATTCTTGACCTGCCTGGTGTGTTGTTTTGGATTTTAAGTTTCTGTTGCTGAATATGTTGCCCAGCAAACCCTTGACTGTTTCAACAACAACAATAAAAGAAAAGAAAAAAGAAACAACAAAAACAGCTTCTTCTATATTGACCCACATGTGGACTTTATGTTCACTAATTAGGGAGATGCCTGCACTGGATTTATTTAGGGGGATCAGATTATGTGTGACCAAATATTAATATATGGCATGTATTTAAAATTGTTGTTTGTAAAAGAAAGACAAAATATATAGAATTTTCTTCCATTTGTTCCTTCCAAAACTGTCTCATACATTATCTTATTGTGAATTTTCAGGAATGTCTGGTGAGGTTCAAGGGATGTGAAAACTTTTGCATAACTGTAATTACCAGGCGATATAGCGCCCCTTCACCAGCTTTCAGCACATGAAGAGATTGCTTCTGTCTGAACGTGATTATGTTCATGTCATGAAACACTGACATTTGTATTTATTGCTCACTGCAACACGCACATATTTATTTCACTATGCAAATTTCAGGCTTTACTCTGTTACGGGTGATATTTGACAGCTAAAGTATTCCGGACAGAATACTTGAAGGAGAACAGTGCTGGACTGCAAAGGATTGACAAATCAAGCAATTAAATGGGAGGTGATTATGTCATCATTTTCTTGGGCTGGCAGAAAAAAAAAAATGGTCTTGCTGCATTTCATATTCACGCTGAAAGAATGAATAAGCTAATGTTCGGAGGGATGAGGATTGAAATATCTCACAGGGACATTCTGCTCACTTCTTTTTCAGACGGGCCTTATCTCCACACGTTCAGCCCTGTTAATATGATGATGAACAATATTTCATGAAGTGCAGCTGAATGTGTCTCTCATGGAGAAAGCCCGGGCAGGTTCTGACTCCTCCTTGTGTTTTCATCTTTCCTTTGTACCACTGTTTCTCTGAGAGGGAGGGCGAAATGGGGGGGTAGGCAGGTGAGTGAAGGCAAAGCGAGGGAGATAATAACCACACATATCCCTCAGAAACACACCACTTTGTGAACCTCCTCTTCCCCGCGATCCCCTCTCCTCCCTTAAAACATTTTCATATCAATAATCAAGCAATTTTTCTATGTGCTAATCCATCAAAGCGCACTGGCTCTAATCTGCAGGCGAGGGGCTGGCTGGTGTGTGTAGCATCGCCTTTTCAGGTGAGCCCCGCTCCCTGGCAGACATTTGTCCCGCCATGTGGCACACAAAGACCCCCGCCTAGTCAGCGCTGATTGATCAGAGGCCCGCTGCAAAAGAGTAAAGCAGCACACCCTATCAATGATGCTCTACATCCGCACCTAAAAAAGAGCCTTCATCTCTTTCCGCAACATGCTCAATGCAGCAGATAATGAGAGCCATGCTGTTAACAGCTCCTTCAGCTCTGGTTTTTGTCATGTGTAAATAGACAAAGTGCTTACCTCTAAGATGGAGGGAAGAGACAGATACAGAAAAAAAATGGGCCTTGGTATGAAGATTATCTTAATGTCGACAAATGCTGACAGGGTTGAATTTCAGTAACTCTTTTTACAGATTAGCGGGGCTTTCAAAAAGAGTGCTTTTAAAGAACAATGCGATGGCGTGTTTGATTTTAATTTTCTGACAATCTCTCACAGCATGTATGAGATATGGGTGGATGTTTTTTTTTTTTTTCCTGCACTCTGCATTGTTGGGATTTACTGAGGGTAAGGTTGCTTTTTAGAAGCTTGGCAGCAGCTCCAGGAGTCAGGGCAATCCTGCAGGAGGCAGAGTGAGAGATAAAATGCAGAGGCCTCATTAGTAGCACATTTATCATCTCCTGTCTGTGATTTAAAAGAATGACTGGGTCAAATCACTTTAAATACCTCGAGGGAAATCAACATTTGTCATTGCAAAGCAAACCTGCCTCTCCCCTCTTTTTGGGCGTTAATTTATTCCGGTAAAGCAACCCCATTCGCAGCTGCACAGATTTTAATTTCATTCTTGCAAAACCTCCTCTGACTGTCTATCTCAATTCTTTGCTTTAGCGCAGAATTGTCCCCTTCAATTCATTGAAGTAATACTCACCACTAGCAAGGCTAAGCCCTCATTCACAGACACTGGGCAGGTGATGCAAATGATCTGTAAAGCATGTGAGACACAGCAAATTATTCCTGTGATGTCCACAATTAAAAACGAATACCACCCGTGCCAGAGGAAAGAAAAAAAGTGTACATGGGAAGAACAAGGAAGAGATTATGTATTATAAATGTGTTATTAATGTGTAACTTGGCAAGGTCGGGGAAGTCAAGATAGGTGTTGAAATATGGATGTCACCCTCAAAGAGCCTTCTAACATCGCTGCAAGTGGACCCTCTGGACACACCGCCTAACAAAATATTTATGTGCATGCCTGCACACTGGCTCACATTTCTGTGAGCATCATCTGAGGTTACTGCAGCCTGAAGATTTTTTTACGGCAGTGGCCACAACCCATTTACAAACCGTTTCATACATTTAACATAGTTTAGACTTTTTAAAGTGAGGTTTTGCTATGTTACTTCCTCTAATTGACCCTTTACTTGTGGCAGAAAGGTGTCATAGTTTGTAGAAAGGTAAAGAAACCCTAACGACTTTGGGAAGCTGAAAGCCAGAATGGTGGATACGTCCACTTTGGTTTACGTTAAATGTTTTAAGCAGCACAAGCTGAAAATGTGTCCTTAATGCCCTGCAAAAGTATTAATTCCATTTGCCTTTTCATGTTTAATGAGGAGTTCATTTCACCTTTTGATTTAGGTGTTTTGGTCCAGGGTTGTATTTCCAAATTACAGGACCCTCGAGGACTAGGATTTGATACTTCCGCTAGATCTACAGTGCCATTAGAAACATACCAACAAACACTTGTAGCTTAGATTGTAATGAAATGTGTCTATTCTGTTGGCCTAATTATTGCTTGTGCATGAGTGATTGCCACAAATTAATAAATCATGTAATAAGTTGTATCCTGCCGTCACATGCTCCTTAAGGAGGAGGGATTGCTGTCAGAGACATGTGTTACAGCTTGGCTTGAACTGGCCATTTATTTAATTATCAGTGTGTGTATTTATTTATTTTTTTTTTTTTCGTATGTCCCATTACTATGTGTTTTTAAAGCAGCTTGCTTTTAACATGAATTTTAACATGAAGTCAGATTTTTAATTTTGAAAAAAATAAATTCAGTTTTCTTCTTCTGATAGTTACATATTTGCATAGATTACTATTACTTGCATACTACTGTGGCTTTATTTTGTACAGTGCTCTGCGACTATGAAAGGCGTTGCACTGATAAACCTTACTTACTTGTTTACTTATTTGCTCACTGTGTGATGGTTTATCCAATTAACATTCCAATGAAATACATTAAATGTGAAATTGTGTTTTTATAAATGTGTAGATTTTTAATTCTTGCCAATATTGTGCTGCATTCCACAGGTATAAACATTTTCAGTTTTATTTCAGTAGTTTTCCCTATTGGTCACATGGTAAAAGATTCGAAAGTCAGCAAATTTAGACGTCTCAATATATTTATTTATTAATTACATTCTTATTGGCCTGTTTTTTTTTTTTTTGTTGTTTTTTTTCTTTTTGCATGGTTTTAATTCACAACAGTCTACCATACTACCACTTTTTGTCAATGGGATTCTTGACATAGATGCCAGTCATGAGGTTTTAGGGCATGGAAAAAAAAAAGTATTTAAACACAAAAAAAGGGAGATGCTGAGCAAGTCCTACAAGAAGTGTGGAATGGGGTGAAAGCAACAGCAGAGTAAATGCATGTCTATTTCATGCCAGTTCAGACAGAATAGTTTGCCATATGTAAATAGGGGTTCAATAATGAATGCACTTCCCCTGCTTTTATTTGCTTTAAGCCCTCACAGTCATACACACATTGGCACCATGTGAGACACAAATTAGAGAGCGTTTTAAAGAAAATATTCAAAGAGCAGCCTGCCGCCGGAATATCAGTTATTATTTTTGATGTTGCAATTTTTGACACTTTGATGCAATCAGTGAGTAGCCCCGGCATTCAGCCCTCTCCAGGGAGGGAGCTGTCAAGAGTGAGGAGCCGGTGGGTAGATAATTATGGGAGATCAAACCTTGCTAGTTAGTAGGCAGGAACGGGAGGCAAATGCCAAAAACCAGCCAATGTTTCGCAAACGCTTGTTCAAGGATATCCTAATTGCTATAAGTGGTTCCTTCAGGACTGGCACTTCAAACACTGTGTGCTGCATGATGTCATCTTGCTGGCTCCCCCTCACACACTCACAATAGGCAAATTAGGGAAGAGGGCACAAAAAAACATAGCAGAGGACTGTGTCTTTTCAGTGTACTCAACTCCTGTGTATGTACACGCATGCTCTAAATGCATATGGAAAAGCAAAGATAAAATCATCCAGATTTTGTCAAGGTGGCATCCACTGATAGTCTTGTATGCAAAATGCAAAGGCACTAATGTGCATTGTTTTATGCTAATGTTATTGTAAATATGTCACAATTAATGCAGAATGCAAGCTAATTCATATGCAGGGCACAACAAGTACACCCACACCGTGTGTACATATTAGTGTTGCATGATTTCAAAAGCTACACATTCTGACATCTAACTTTGTGCTTGCTAATTCAAAGTGAGAACACAGTCCAATCTGTCAGTACTGCTTCAAGCATACCTCTCAGTTTTCCTTCTTACCTTTGCAGTTCAAAGGGAAGGAGAGGGGAAGGTGAGCACAATTAGTCAAAATCAGTCAGAACAAATTGTCCGACAAGCAGCGTACAATGCTAAGGCATCATAGTCCATTTGCTGATTGTGAAATAACCCTTTCACTGTGACCCAGGTGCTTCAACAATGTGCATAAAAAAACAGTTATCCAATCTACTCCTCATATTTCTCATTGATGGATATCTGTTTTAATGCACAAACTTACTTGAAGAAGAATTCTAGACCTGTTTCTGTCTCCCTGAGCTACATCAAAGGAAATCCAGCCCTCTGCAATCAAAAAGAAGGATTTTATGTTTCAAAAACAATTCACATTTTCAAAGGGGGACCACAGCTGACATACAATCGCAGTAAAAACCCATTGAGTCTCCGGCTCCCTCATTCCTTTTCTCTCCCTGTTGTGAATGCGAATCTTGAGGGTCATTGATCATCTCATTAAATTCAGCCCCAAAGAAAGCGATCCCTTTTCACACGCAGCTCAGGAATTCAGACGCAAACCCTCCCCGCCACCTTTCTTCAGACGCACCACAAACTCACCCGCGCCATCAAACATTGCCAAATGACTGCCATTCGCAGACAAGAAAGCAGGCAATAAAATGATAAAATAATGTCTATTTTGTTCAAAAGGGGTAAAAAGGGGTCATTTTCTGCATAGAGTGCTGAACTGTTAGCATAACAAAGCAGTGGCCGGCCAGCTAATGGCTCTTCATCTGTGACAAGGAGCTCTCTAGCTTTTCACTGTTGCGCTCCTCATAAAGTAGCCCGAAACAACTCCTTACTTCTAATCCTGACCTCTATATATTCAAACACAGGAAATCCTATTGTCATACTCAGTCTATACACACATACACAACAGACATAATAAAGTAAAACGCAAAAAAAAAAATATGCAAGGGGGGAGTGTAAGTTTATCTGGCAATAGACACAATTACTCAAACAAACCCAGACTTAGCAGGCGGCACATCCAGATGACTGCTCAGTAGCCCTGGAGTGGCTTGGTTCAGTCTAATTGTCTCTCTAATTGGTAGTGTTTAAAGGGGGTCTTCTCTTCATTTTTGGATGGAGCAGCATGCCATCACGGAAGGCAAATTACGACGACAGGCTGAAACACAACAGAGAACTCGCAAATGACAGTAAGAGAGAAAAAAACGAGCACAGGGAGCAAAGACGGGGTGGGGGTGATTATCATTATTATCATTTTATTCACCACTGGGAAGCGACATGTTAAGAAAACAGAGTTTCAGGTGACTAAACATCCAAATTGCCCCCCTTTCCCAACAGGCCCTTCGCTCTCCTCCATCATCCAAACTCCAAGCTGCGTATGTTAAGGGTGAGGTCATGCTGCACTCAGCAAGACAGACCTCCTTCTCTGGTCCTCAACCCTGACGCTTTATCTGGGAGGCCTGGCCTTGATGTGCTCTTAATATGAAGGACGGTGGGCTATCAGCTAGCTGTCAGCTCTGTAACTACCCCACATCGCTCCCAGGGGCAACAGAGCCAGTCAAGCCAGCATGGCTGCCCAGCGCCCAGAAGCTCTGCTGCTGATGGACCTGATTAATTCCCCGGAACGCAGGTTTGTCTTCCTGCAGTTCAGTCAATGACTTCATTCAGCGGGGTGAGGTCACCAGAGGCCTGGTAATAAAGGGGCTGCACTTCATAGTAAAGACAGCAGCACGCCTGTGTGGAGCTCTCAAAAAAAGTCCTTAAAGTAGGAAGAGGGTTAAAAAAAAAATAAATAGGAAGACATCCAAGAGTCTTTGGCTCCAGCAGTCTTTAAGCAAGTGGCGTGCAAACGGTACTTCCTCTGACTCCTGCCTTCTTTCCTCTTCCTTTCTCTTTCATATGTCAAAGGAATAATTGGCAGGCCAATGAATTATTAGCACATGCAGCAGCAACAGGACCAACAATGTCCCATACAAGTGGAAGCTCCATTAAATGCGACTTTCCTTTAAAAGAACAAAGGGACACATAAGTAAGTGGATTTTTTTTTTTTTTTAAGTAAGAAATAAAGTGGGTGTTGCTTTTCTTCTCTTTGACTCTGGCCACCTTCAATTCTAGTTGAAAATTTCCAGCATTTTTTATTGAGAATAATGTCAGTGTGATGAATGAAGGTTCAATAAAACCAGTGATGATGATAGAAGTTGTCCTCTCCTCTCCTTGGGTCGTAACTGATGTGGCACAGCGGTTTAGAACAGTAGTTTCATATAACAATGCTTATTATGAGGCTAAGGCCTTTAAACAAGTCAAATAAAATTGATGTCATTCACTTTTGGAAACTTAATGACAATCCTGGGAGTTTGACTCCAACAAACGGCATGGGGAAATGACACAACTTACGAGTGCAAGTAACTCACTCTTGCGCTTATAGGATTGTAAAAAATGACAATTTTTTTGAAATGTGCCATAAATTTGCTGAATTGCTCTTGCCAACCGCATGATGGTGGTTGCTCCTACCCCGTAGACCACGCAGGTCTCGTCGCTTCGTATAATCTAAAGCTGCAAATCACCAAAGAGCGCCAGACACAGAGGTGTGATAAGGGACTTGGGAGGGTTTTGGTGACTCAGGTAAGCCAAGCAGACAGGGGACAAACAGAGTGCGGTCCTGAGGCCCGCCTATCCATCCGTTGTGAACGAGAAGGGGGCGTGAGTTAGACAAGAGGCCGGCAGTGATGCACGGCAAGCTCATAAAGCAGGCCATCAGCTGACCTCTGAGGTGCAGGGAGGGGAGCAGGCAGGGCCTTTACGACCATCACCAGATTTAATAGCCAATAATGACTGGAATAAGCGCTTAAACCTTTAAGGGTCTGCACAGCCGCATGGAGGCAGTGACAGCAGATTCATGGCAGGAAAAACGAAAGGGAGAGTGATGGGTTCAGCCAGTGCACTGACAGAGGCCATGTTTCAGTCGAAAGGCAAAATGACAGATGGAAAGGGAGAGGGTCGTGATATGTGTGTCTCTTTTAGTGGAGCCAACTGGCTTGTCCGTCTGTATCCTGATGAATGCACGACATTGAACAGTGAGGTAGAGGAGGAAGAAAACAGGAGTGATACACGGGGTGAGAGACACAGCGAAAATGGACAAACAATAAAGTTTGTCCATTTCCCGTTTGTTTGACTTTTTTTAGTTCATTAAAGGAAATTTATTTAAGAAAAATAGATCTGAAGATAAAAAAAAACTGTATATTTTTTATGTCGTCAATACTGTCTGAACTAATTTTCAAAGTCAGTTACATGTGAATTTTGATAAATTTGGACATCATTGAAGTTCATTTATCTCTTATTTTGTTCAAAAAGTGAAACCCAATTTAAACACATTGATAATATTTAAAGTGTTTGTGTCTTCTATCAGTATAGATGAATAAATAAAAACTCAGAACTTAAATCAGAAATTTTGAATATTATAAACAGACTGACTTCAAATGGACCTAATGCATTTTGTGTTCTGGGCTCAACCGTTCTCCCTCCAGAATCTCAGAGACCTTCATTTTAAGTTTAAATGCAAAACCTACTTTCAACTGAAAACTGGGCTTTGGGTTATGATGTTTGTGAATTAAAAAAAATGAGCCGATGTGCTGGAAAAGTTTGGTGGCTCTTGAAGCACTGCGTCCAGCTGCAGCCATTGTTGACTCAGTAACTACTGAATGGGCTTTACTTTACAATCCTGTCAAGGCCACAGTTATTCCTGTTGCTTGCCTGACTTTTTTTCTCTTAGATATTTTCCTTCCACACAACTTTCCATTAATATGCTAACTTCCTCTGTGAAAATCTAATTTCTTTAACATCAATGTCATTTCTTTAGACTAACCTAAACAGTGTCAAGTCTGCTAGTTAGTCCCTATGATTCTGTGGACCATTACATTACCAAAAAACATCATTTGAGAAACATTTGCCTCAATCCATAATCATCCAAACTACGAAATCAAAGCTTAAAATACAAAAGATCACTTTACAGTCATTTTAAATTATTTAGTCCAGATCAGTACATTTTGAAAATAATATATTTTAAACAGGTATTAAACATACCTTTCACTAACCCCAGATTTCCGTTCTTAGATTTTTATTTTAAAATTTGCCTGATGTAATATTCTAATTTTAAATATTATGTTTTCATTAACTGTAAGTGGAAAATCATCCTGATTTACATAAATAAAGACTTTCAATCATCCATCTGCGTGTAATTAATCTATATAATGTGTTTCACTTTGTGATAAAGTTCCTAAATTAAATAGGCTTTCTAATAGTTTTCTGATTTATTGGATGTGTCTGTATAACTACTGACCTCAGAATGAAGAACAACTACAGTAATATTTCATTAAAAATATCTTTATCACACTAATAAACAAAATACCATTACATTTCAAACATTTTAAATTATCTGATAAATGACCCATGCAGTACGCCAATAGACTAAAGATTGCCTAAGTAGTCTTGGGAAAAAGAGAATAACAAACCATATGCTTCAATAGCACAAACTTGACATCAGTGCATTATATATTAAGCCACAGTATATAAATGTCTTTACGGGAGTACAGGGAAAATCCTAATTTACAGTCTTTCCCTTGCAGACTTCTTTGTCTCATATTCTAATGACAAGTCTTAGTTACAGCATGCTCCCATCGTTTGGCCCGAGATCATAACATCAATTCATTAACTGCTGGCACCAAACTAATTCCGATTTTCCATAAACTCTCTAAACCTAATACAGTACTCATGAAAGGGAGGCCCATTTCACAGGCTGGCACATGTTCAAGCAACATATGCCACATAATCTCTTAAAAAGCATGATCCGAGTCCAAATTTAATTATGTAATAGCACAAACGAAATCAGAGTGCCGACACAGCAGAGCCCTCGATACGCTGCGTTCTGCCACTCCACTCTCATTCTCCTCATTTGTTTATTGCTCTTGCCAGTCCCGCCAGCCTCAAGGGCCGTGACGTCCGGAGTCCACTCAGCGGTCTACAGATGGCTCTGAGACTCGGCACTCATTCCGCATGGCTGTTTTTCTTTTTAATAAGGTTTGCTTTCAAAATATGACCATTGTTATATGATCATAATGCCTTTTCATAGTCTCGCAAGCCATTATTTTTCACGCACTGTATTTTAACATACTGAGTGCAGTCTTTTAACATGTTCTTTTTTTTTCCCTCTTCCTTCTCATGGATTTATTGCGTTGTGCCTTGGTTGATGCAGTGGTGCTGTGGTGGCAGATGAGCTTTAGCGGTGAGAGGGTGGGGAGCTCAGGGGATGTTCATGGTTCCCTGAGCCCTGCACTTCCTCTGGCAGCGGCACTCAACTTGCAAAGCACTGAGCTGAGGCTCTTGATCTCTGTAGAATACAGATAAAATTTTACCAGCGAACAGTGTCGGGCCTTCACCGGCTATGATACTGTCCCTAAACATTGCTGAGGAGGAGTAAAAATATATATATGGGTATAAAAACCACAAAAGGCGCTCTGCTGAGGACTATATCCTAGATACCAGGTCACCTTTTTTTCCAGTTATGGTATCAATAAATCCTTGGACAAAACTGCATATCTTAAGCACCTTACTGGCGACTTTTACAGTGCAGTCAGCGCTTGGCACGCATACGATAACATTCCCCTCGCACAATGGTCTAATCTTCATGGCACAGGTAGCACTGGGATTGTCTTGGATGTGCACTCTGCCATCGCCTGGGTTTGTCCCAGCGTCAGAGCCTCGTGCATTCCTTTGTGCTTTTTAACCAATGAATTAAAGAGGATTTCAACAGGGAAATGCTTATCCGGAAAAAAAAAAAAATTACCCCTTTACTCAGAGATAAACAAATTAAACTAAACAAGTTGGAAAGAGTTTCACAAACTCATTCTGTAATAAGCAAGAGCTTCTTAAGATAACAAAGGCTGATTTAGACATTTTGTAACACAAAGAGTTGAGGAAAAGTGAAACTGTAAGCTATATGGGACAGGGGTTCGTTTTGAGCTTTGTAAAATAGTTTATAATTTGTATTTTTTGGAGCCAATCAGATCCCCGTGCTTGTGAGTAAATAAATGAAAATGTTGGGATGTATTGTTTGTAGATTAAATATTCAGGTCACTTCTCCCAAGAAATCTTTTAATTTTTTAATCCATGCAGATGTTTGTTTTCAGGAAAACTTTCTGAAGTGCATCCCCAGATGAACACTGAAAGCATTCCTAAGCAGCTGAGTTGCTCTTATACAAAATACCTCAAAGAGCCAAAGATAATACATGTGGATTGAAATGCAATCTGCCTCTCACTTCTACCCGAGATAAGTACAGCCATTGACAAGACCTGGCTTCCTCCTCTTATCTCGCAAACACTTGATACCAGAAACTCTGTGCATGAATAAGTCTTTCAAGATTGTGATGTAAATGTATCCGATTAATCACAACAAGAAAAACTGTAACAAGAAGCACTCCCACCCCCCAAACAACATTGTAAAAATGTTCCTTTGCTTGCACTTGAATCAAAAGTAGTTTTCTTATCCACATTTTGCACTCAGGAATGTGAGATCACGCAGTCCTCAGTCACATACCCATGATGCCTTGTGCTTTAATCTATGCTAATCTATTGTAATGTTTTCACTTTTTTAAAGACTCTTATTAACAATAATTTATAGCGAGACAATATAAGAAAACTCCAGACAAAAACCATCTTGTGATAATCTATGCAATAGCTCATTTTCCTTCCTGATGGATTTAGTGACATATCCACCCCCACTAACACCCCCAGCAGTAAAATATTTAATTTTACTGAGTAGATCCGCGGGACACAAAGGAAAACCATCAGGTCCATGTTCAAGTTTAATTACTGATTTAAAGCCAGTCTGAAGCCTCCAGGCCCATCTCTGCTGCTAGTGAGGGAGAAGTGCTGAAAATTAGGAAGACATGAAGATAAAAGTACATGCAAAGGTCCTTTATGGTTTTTAAACACACACTCTGATGATAACTTATGTGCGGGGGAAAAAAAAAAGTCTTTTACTTGTCAACATAGAAATTAAGGATGCACTTTCAAAAAGCAGATTTATCATCAACATGACTAAAAAATATCGGGGAATTTAACGAGCTCAGTAGTTCTTCCAGTCCACAGTGTGGCGCTCTGCTCTCCGTCTGACTGAGCAGATTGAGCTGAGCTTTATTTTGGCACCTACCATCTGTCCTCACCACATATTTCAGACTATTAAACGAGAGCGAGCCTGTGTGTGCATGTGTTTGATTAAGCTCTGTCTAGCGACCCTTATTGCTGCCAATTCCTCTGAATCTATTACAATCCCTTCATCACACACACACACACACACACACACACACACACACACACACACACACACCACTTCATTTACATTTCCTCTGGTTTCCTTAGGTTGAAGAATAGCTCAGGTGGGGGGGCTATATTTTCTGAGTGTCCCTCCTCTAGATTTACCCAGATTTCGGAGGGCTTGAAAAGTTGCAGCAGTACACCGAGGGAGGCATTTTCACCTAATGAAACCCAAGATCAATAGAGCCGTTCTCTACTCTCATATATAGTGTATGTACACAAGGGAAATAAAGCATTATTTTTCTTCCTCAAATGTATAATAGATATCATTCTTTATTTAATGCTTAGCTCAATTTCACATGTGGTGCAAAGGGGAAATATTTCTTCTGATGATGTCCCTAAATTACAAAGACATAACAAAGGAGGGGAAAGTATCATAAAGATTGAAATAAAAAAAAAAACAACAACAGTGTCCTGTTCCCCACCACGACAGAGCACTAAAGCACATTACAATTAATGTTATATGATTAAAAAGCTTAGCGACATTTACATATTAATCTTCTCTGCTGACTGCAATCAACATATTTTAAATCAAGAGCTCAGGCTTTGCAGGAAAAAAAAAAGCAGCGTAGGAACGCAAAGAGGAGAAAAGAGCTGATAAGCGTAGAGAAGAGGCAAGACGAGGGAGAGGAGGATGAGAGCAGCCACTTCAGGTGCAGCCCTTATCGGCGGCAGAGAGAGGACCTTTCTTATGTAATCTGTGATTTCATTCAGCCTCCGTATCAGATGATTGTCTGGGAGAAGAAAAAGCCATTTTGAGGGGAACGGGCTGCGTGAAAAGGATCGCCTCCCCGGTAGCTCACCCTTCCATGTCAAACCAGCCGCATGGCAACGAAGGTCAGCAGAATTATTGGAGGCGGGGGTGGCTCTGCCAGAGAAGACAATGATATGGCCTTAACCCTCATTTAGAGGTGCCATTTCCCCACCTGACCCCCCTGCTAAAGTGTTATTTTTCCATGTTATGAAATGTGATAGCTCTCTGGTGAAACAGGAGTCTCTAGTTAGAAAGGTAATACTTTGGCGAGCAGCGACAGCGAGTCAGGCTCAGCCTCTCCCCTAAATGGCTTGGCTTTGCAGCCTTACTCCTCCGTGCAAACGCAGACAGTTCAATCAGGGCAAAACAACGTTCTTTTAACCGCTTGGCTAACAACAACCAGTGGCACACAGCGGTGCACACAGGAGCCCAGAGATTGCACACTTAGGGGGAGATGATGATAATGTCTTTGTGAATTTCACCCAAACATGTCATTTTAAAATGAGGCTCTCCACAGGCCTGTGTTATGTGTCACAACCTGTTGTTCTCAGTTCCTGCTCTTCTTCACCCTCCCAATAAAATATCACGATGGAAAACACGTTTTATTGCAAACAATATATATATATTTTTTTTTTAAAACAAAGAAGTCAATTATTAATGATGCGCAAACTGCAATAGCAATCAAAAGGATATTTCTGCAAGAGATGAGGACTGTGTTTGAACCACTTGTCCAGCAATTACTTAGTCAACTTTTACATGTGGTGTGATATTAATAACTAAGGTGGGAAAATCATAAATGGCTAGTGGTTCATTAATTTCATATTATATTTTCATTAATGTAAAATGATGTGAGCGGTGCTCTGAATAATTTAATTCCAAAGCAAACCATGTGAAATATAATATGTAAGTCAAATTCCAATCAGATGACTTCACAGAAAAAGAAGGATGGAATAAAATCTGTTTTTAATGTTACAGGTGAGACCGTGCATCTTTATTACCTTCTGCCTTCACTGTGCCGTAATATTCTAAGCTTTTAAGCATCTTTATTCAGGGACATTTGGTTTGCAACTATAGCAAAACCAAAGAAAGAAAACTGAAAATGAATGTAATCACAAAAAACAACATTTTAGTGTCTTTGTGGCAGCTGACTGGCAGTGTGTGGCAAGTGCTTCAATCAGAGAAATCTCTGGTCATTCCAGCACTTCTGTAGTCATTCATTTAAATGGGATTTAATGTATTAAATTTAGTTAATCTAGGATGATGGCACAACAGCTAATTTTAGCCTCGTAGTGGTTATACGAATACATTTTTTAACGCCTTGTTATATTTTGGTACTTGTAACTAGCTCATTTCAAGTTCAGAGGATACGTAGCTATTGCTTGTGGCACAAATTTGTGTACACATGTTTTTATTCTCACATAACTATTTTAAAGAACATTTGACTGTGTCTCTTTTTTGTTTAATTGATTATGACTATTTAGTCAGTCTTTCACATTTTCTGCCTAAACACAAATCCTGTTTTGTATCTATACACCTACACACACAGAAGACAAATAATATAATCGAACATTCGGGACATTTTAACAGTAGACATGACTATATGTTCAGATGTTATGGAAATCTTCATGCTGTTCTTTTTTTGGTGCCTCTTTTTACGAATCATATATAAAATTTATGAATTGTTTAATGTTGATGATACAGCGATTGATTAACAGAGAGAATAACTTATTTGTGAAGTGAGATTCAGAAAGGACACAAAACCTCAGGTTACTCCAGCAGTCCTCTCTAAGTCTGGATAGCCTGAGCTGCACATATTTCAGGGATGGTCAACCTGAAAACCTCAATGTTAAAAAAAAAATCCTTCTTTGAGAATTTTTTTTTGTGAATTATGATATGCACAGTGTTCACACACATGTAAACTAAATGCAACATTCCTGCAGCATGCCACACAAGCAATGACTAATTATTGCTTTTCCACTAATCCTAAGGAACTCAATAAGTTAAAATATGCATCCCAGACAAAAGCATCTGCTGTAGGAATTTAGCATGAAGTAGCCAGTTTTGTTAAGTGGTCTGCATGGGGTGATGTGTAAACCACTATCAAACAGGAAAAGCGGTGTGAACGGTGAAGCACCAGAGAGATGCACATCCACTCTCAGCTGCTCCATCTAGGGGACCAAGCTTGCCTCTACCCTGCAACTTGTGAATCTTTTCCACTCTCTAAATCTAAAACACAGATGTTAGAGAGTTTGCTGCAGCTTGCTGTAACAGCACCAATTCATTCCTGGTTGCCGCTAATCACTCCTTCGATCTGTGTGGAGAGGACACATGGCTACAGGGTCCAGTCTGACACAAGACCTTTAATTTCTTAAGTAATGTTGCCCAGGGGGGGCTTTGGTACAGGGCAATGCCAGGGGAAGGTCAAAGAAACAGGAAGATTAAGGCAGTAAGGTGTTGAGTTTGTCACCTCAGGGCCTACAGTCGCTCATAGAGAAGGAAGTCTGACTGAGTCCTGCCTTCATCCAAAGCAGATGGCATTTTTTTAAAGTGTCAGGGCTTATTTTTGGGATGCAGCCTCTGGCAGGCCCTGGGAAGACTACTTATTAGGCATGTACGCTTATAATTTAGTTAAACCACTGAGGGTTTGGAAACAAACCCAGGAGCCTCAAACTGAAATACTTCCTCTCTTTCCCACCTCCCTTTTCTTTCCTGTCAGAGAATTAAGCAAATGCAAAGAAAACCTTAATTTCAAAAGTGCTGCAACACTTAAAAGGGCAAAGCATACCTTATGTATAGTACAGCCGTATGTATAGTGTGCTGGAACACAATTAAATAATTTCCACATTTTTGTTAAATGTTAACCACAAGCGTCCACATGCTTCAAGACACCTACATGGGATAATGGTGTCTCAAAGCAAAGTGAAATGAAACTTATAAATGGTTTTCAATTAGTTTTACAAAAAAGTCTGAAAAAAAAGTATAATGCCATATTTACTCCTTTAACTCAAAATAAAATCCAGCTGTCTTTCAAAATCTTAGTGAATATTACACACCTGTGTGTAATTTATTCTCAGTATAAATACAACCAGTCTCACAGGTTTGTCAGAGAACATTTATGAACAAACTTTATAATAAATAAGTGAAGGATGGCGCTCTGGTTAGAGTAGACCAAAACTAAATTTTTTTTAGCCAAGAAGCAAAATGCTTCATACAAGAAGCTGCTCAGAGTTTATGGAAAGTGGTTGGAGCTTCATACAGGGAATTGTGGGAGAAAATTGGTTAGAGGCCGCCAATAAACGAGGTGGTTTCACCATTCACCATGACCCTAAAAAAGCTACAGTTTTAATAGAATCACAGGGTATGGACTAGACCTAAATCCAACTGAGTGAGAGACAAAGAAAAATTATTAAAAATGTTTATCTTATTTGTTCAAATTTGGTAAAAAACAGAGACAGCAAGACGTGTAGCTGTAATCACAGAGAAAGGTGGTTTGATAAAGATTTGACTAAGGGGGCTGGCTACAATTGCACACCACATTTTCATATTTTTATTTCTAAGAAATTCTTAAAACAGTAAAGCTATTGACTGCAACATGACAAAATATAACAAAGTTCACCGTTACGTTTCCGATGTTTTGAATACTGGATGAGCCTTTTAAGAATGTAAGCGATGTATGTGCTTTGCAGCAGTTGTGTATTGGGTTTACTGCTGCAGCATGGATGAGTTATGAACTAAAATCAATTTTAAAAGGATGTGAGCAACTTTTGTAGTAAATCTACACTACTTCTTAAATGGGGAAGCACTCATCAAAAACACCTTTGCACAGATAGGCAGTGTCTGCAGGGGCTGAAAACCTGCTGCATAAGCAGTGGAATCTAAATCCACACACTCACATGTCACAACAGCTCTCAGGCAAACATACACAGGCATCACCTACTGCAAAGAGATAATTAGCAAGCACAGCTGACTCCTTGAATTGTCCTCCGTCCTCCCCCATCGCTTCCCAGCTAATAGGGGCGTGAGTTCCACTTATTAGATGTGATTATCCACCCAGGGCTGTATGTAGATTAGCTTTATTACATCCCTTAACCAGCTTCTCTGCTATTTAGACAGAAAATGTAATTCATTGATGTAACTTAGATATAAATCTGCATTTACAGGGCAAAGTCCTTCTCCAGCACTGGTTATGACAGGTTGGTTGATTAAACTATCAGGCTGACAAGCCCAAAAGCCACACAAGAGGACAGGCAAACGTACAAAGGCCTTCCTATTATAGAAAATCCCCTAGAATAGCCAACGGTAGGGATATGGTAATGATGTATTACCGCTCTAACATGTCTGCGATCCACACTTATTGTACAACTCCTGAGCAGACACACACTTATTTGTGGATCCAAGTTCATATTTGCAACAAAATGGAAATATTCTAAAACAAATACAGAAAAAAAAAAACATTTTATGTCCACAGTGTGTGAAATGTATGGACACCTATATGAGTGTAGGCAGACATGAACACACACACACACACACACACACACACCCACGCATTCACACACTTATCTTTCCAATTCCCTTATCCAGCTGAATATGATGACTGGGTTTGGACTGACCTCCAGGCAGAGGACGAGGCCTTGCTCTACGTGTGCCTCCCCTTCCCCTCCTCTTTTTCTTCCAACAGAATGAATCTAAAAGACCGGTGACCTTGCTGTGGGTCTGTAAGGGAAATGAGCTACATCTTGTCACAGTCTGAACAGACCATTTGAAACCTAGTTTGTTGGCTTTGAAAAGGGCAGTGATTGTGGAGCTGATAACTGTTGGGGGTGTGAAGGGGGTGGCCTTTATTCAGAAAATTAAAAGGCAGGCCTGATGGAAATATGTCGACATTGGAGCCAAGCATATCATTGCAAGACTCTTATCAAGTGAGCATCTCTGCAGCTAGCCATGAATCTATACTCTGCTGCTGGCAAGCCGAAGGCACGAAACAAAAACAAGTGCAGCTTCTTCTGCCAATAACCAGGAATATGTTAATGATTTTCAGGAAGCAAATTAACTTTAAGGGTTCCTTACCAATGTGCCATCTCTGAGACAGGATTTAAAATTCATTATCTGCACAGTTATCCAAATCCGTGAAATGGTTCAGACAGACACACAACACACAAAGTCTGGAAGCAGGCACAAATGAGCTAACTCGTCTGTTTCTCTTGCAAGATTTCTCTGTGTGTGTGTGTGTGTGTATGTGTGTGTTCTCTGAGTGTGTGTGTGCATGTTTAAAGAGCTCTCCAAACAAAAGCTGGCATCTCCCATGGCCTGCACAAATGTTTGTCTAATGTAAACCGCCATATAGCAGCATCTAATTAGGAGTGTCAGGCTGCATGTGGCTGAGAAATCTCAACCAACTGTCAACCGAATCAGATTGCTCCCAATCAGCGGGGACACAAAAAAGGGAAAGAATGGAAGAAGAGGATGCAGCAAGTGAGAACCAGGGACCCGAGCGGGGGGCAATTAACAGTCAAGGTGAAGCCACTCATTGTTGTCAAAGAGGCTATGCTAGCCATGCATGTTAGACTCATACCCTCCCTGTTTCTTTGCCAGCATTTGCTGGCACATTTGTAATTAGGCTCGAAATGCTGAGCAGTGCTGCATGGCGGTGGCCTAGCGCTGCCGTAAATGACACAAAAAGGAAAGAGAGTAGCACTTGAAACAGAGAGCTACAGAGTAATGTAGGTTCTTAGTTATTGAGAGAGCACATCGGCAGGCAAAACTCAATCGAACTCTCATTTTGCTTCCACTTTTTATTATCTTCATAAATGCTTGCTTTATTAATATAATAAGAAGTACCCTAAACTTCAATGACCACTCTAAGAAGGAGTACGATGATGCTATAAACATAAAGGAGCATATGTTTCACATGCAGATACTCGCATTCCAACACAAGTCGCATACCCTACTTTAAAGCTTGGGCAAAGCAAGTTCCTGAAAGGTTATCATGAATAAAGGTGTTTCTGAACCACCTCCCTTGGCGTTCATTATTAGTGGGTGAAAGCAGTATGAGGAATGCAGAACTTTTTTTTTTTCCATCTAAAACCATGATTTGCTTGGTGTAAACAACAACAACAATACCAGGGACGTAGTTCTGCAGAAGGCACACAATGAGCTCAAGGGTTCCTCATAACATCTCATTATAGTTAATGAGCACTGTGTGTTTACAATGTGTAGCTCTATAGAGCTAGCAGTGTTTACCCATCCCCTCCTCTCAATGGAGATCACTCAGCGCACCCCAAAACAAAGAGGGATTTGTTTAGCCATGGGCTGTGTTTCTTCCCTTTTGGATCATAGGGCTCAGTCTAGCAGGCACAAATTGCTATATCGCTAAATTCATCTCAACAACCATAAAATTATCTAATACATTGTATGTACTTCACTAGCTTAGCCTCTAAAAATGGCCGTCCCCATGTGATTGTCTTTAACAATGGCTTACAAATCTACAGACCCATCGGACTTATTAAAATATTATTGAAAGGTTCGTTCATTATAGAAACTAAACTCACAAAGTGAAACACATTAAATACATTTTTTAAACCTTTATTTCTGTTAATTATGGTGATTTTCCTGCTTACGGTTAATGATCAATTGTCATTTTTTATCCCAAGGGACTAATACAGTTATTAATTCATTCATGTAAACATTGTATGTAAGCTTAAAATATTACATCAGACCAATAAAAAAAGCTTTTCAATATTGAAATACCAAGGGTTAAAGAAAAGCTTGTTTAATACCTGCTTAAAGATTGTTTTGGGAAAATGTACCTTCAGTCTGAAAAGTGAGCTTTATAAAACAGCACATTTTATTCCTTTATTGTGATGGTTTTCAATACTCCCTTTTTTTTTTTTTTGTTTTTGGGTTTTTTTTGTATTTTGTAACGTTAAAACCCTGTTATACTTATTAATGAAAGCTACGGGCGTACATTCACAATCATTGTCCTGGTGGAAGGTGAACCTTCTAAGTCTTTTCTTTCCTTTCTTTCTGTGTTTAGCTCCATTAATCTTTTAGTCAACTCTGACCAGGTTCCCTATTCCTGCTGAAGAAAAGCAATCCCACATTATGTTTCACTTGGGGCCTGGAGTGTTCTGAGATAACTGCTACCTTAAAAGCAAAGCACATTTTTTAGTGTGCTTTCTGACTACAAATACACGCCACACTTTTCAGATTGTTATACGTGAAAACTATGAAAAATGTGTAGGTTTTCCTTCACATACACAAATATACCATAGTTTGTTTTGGTCTATGACGCAACATCCCAACAACTTACACAGGCACTGCATCTCCTGGTTGTGCATCACATCCGCTTCACTTCAACAAACTTCCTACTCGATTTTTGAATTCAGAATATGATTATTAGCACATCTGATCCTTGAATAGAAAGCTATGGGCGAGTTCTGCATGAGAGGCTCATCTCTTAATCAGTATGTTGGGAAGCACGGCAGTTTGAGAAGCTGATTGAGGCCTGTGTTGACAGTGTGTTAATCTCTGATTAACATCTGCATGTGATCTCATGGAAGTATGGCACCAGTAAGCTCTGTGTTCACACAGAGCATGAAATATCCAGGCGTGTAATAACATTTTATTTACAAAGGGCCCACTGGGCAAAATGCATGCCACCACTGCTGAACTGAGCTCAATATAATTCACTTGAATACAGTATTTTCTCTCGGCAAGACAAGCAAGGAAAGGAAAAATGCAAAGATGTTTTTGGTTATAGTAAGTTCTTAGAAGCTGGAAGTTGATGGCAACCTGTATGGAACAGTCAAATCTCAGAACATGGGAAAGTAAGTAGATGTGCCAAAAAGAGGACTAAAAGGATGAGTCCCACATAAGTTGAATAATTTAATTTGCCTACAGTGTAACCTGCTTTATCTTTCTATAAAGGGACAAGACAGGGCTATATTTTAAGAAGGAATGTGAAGCATGTGGACCACAGTTCGTGTTCACCCCTCTTAAATCAGTGGTGCATTTAGAGAGAAACCCACTGGATCAAAATCAGTAAAACACACTATTTCAGAACTCAGCAGGGAAGACAAACACATACCAAACATTGCAGTAAGTCATCAGCTTGCAGAGTTACAACAGTCGCTTAAGATTAAAATATGCATGTGTGGCAAAGCTGTGTTGGATACCAGAGGTTTTTGTGCGCAAAGGAAAACTAAATGCTTTTGCAGTTCACCTCTCACAGATTCTGCCAGTATGATAAGATAAAGTTAAAATACTGGTTAGATGAACTCTAATGTAAGCAACATGGTAGGCAACAAATCCTCAGTCACACAATACATAAACCTATTTGGCTGATGGGTTTTCCCCCATAGGGAGGGGTTCTTTATAAGAGAAGGAGGAGCTTTATGGAAATAGGCGGAGCTTTGTGGAAGCAAGCATTTAGGCACCCCCAAATGGTTGCCAAGGGAGATTCAGAGATTTCTCAAACACGCGTGATGCAATCAAAGCAACACTCCAGATAAGTTTAGATGAGGGAACGACTTGATAATTCACAAAAGCCAACTTTACATAACCCATCTTTTAAATTCTTTTATATACTTGTTTAGGACTTGAAATGAAAAAGTTCAGGTCTTCATTTCAACCCGAGACTTGGTTGCCTTGACTTTGGACTCTATTTGGGACTTTTGTTTTCAAAGACTTGAGACTTAATGGTGACTTCCTAAATGATAACTTGATCCCACCACTGAGAAGCATCATCATGAAAACCAAGGAATGCACCAGATGGGTCCGGGAAGTTTTAGAGAAGAATAGATAAAGAGAGAAAAGTAACTGCACATCAAACTAAATACACTACATTTTCAAATAAAATAAGAGTATAATCAATAAACACTGAAATTGTCAGGTATAAAATGCAGTTTATTATCTCTCTTCAAATAATATGTACATGTCTTACTTTTAGTAAAAACAATGGCCATACCTAAACAATTTCCAATTCATGAAGCTTTTGCATCATGAATTGTCTTTTCTCTTTTAAGATTTTCTTTATAATGATTAAATTCCAAAGTCCATTAGAGCATAAAAACACTGACCTCCTGCCTCATCTCTTCCCAAAATAAAAAAAAACCCTACTATCATCACTTTCTATGCCTCTCAAACTGCTTTGGTGTCCTACAAAATTACCATATGAGAGGCTATTTACAGCTCGACAAAATTTCTGTGTGTTTCCATGTGAGCCCAGTCCATTCCTGTGATGGAACAAAATGAAAAGCCTGCCTTACTTGTTGCACGCAATTAAGCCCGTGCGAAAAGACAGTCGGCGCAGTTCAACATTTCATAGGGTTGTAATTATTCTTTAACTGTTGGAAAGTGCTGTCCCCTAGGAGCCAATTACTTGAAAAGCATTCATCACACACAAGATATATACAAACAAATCCTTCAAGCACAAAGTAAATGTTTAAACATTAAAAGGGATGAGTGGAGGAACCCATACCAATCAGTTTTGGTTGGAGCTAATTACTAATAAGAGCAGCAACCCCGTGGCGTAAGATAATTATGACACCAACATGCACCTCAAACATAAAGAGGGCCCTGGCTGGCTGGCGTGCCAAAGCTCTATGATCCCAGACGATGCAGTCTGAAAACCAAGCGGGGAATAAAAAAAAGTTGTTGACCGTACTAACTGACCAGATACATGGTATAATAATGTTGACACATCTTTGCATTCTGATTTTTAGGGACGGGTCAAAATAATGAGCCAACTAGAAAACTTTGTTTCATTTGAAACTTTTTTTCTATTGTTCTATGGTGGTAGCTAGATTTGGAGTTTTCTTATATTTGGGTTTTTATAATATGTTCAAAAATCATTTTGTTTAAAAGCCATAAAATAATAAAATAACACAAAATAATATATATATATATATATATATATATATATATATATATATATAAAAAGAGAGTGTAAGTCAAGGTGGGGAAGTACAGCTCTCATTTTTAACTGAAATAAAAACTTAAGAGTCAATATTAGTTTAAGTGACTCGACTGGGTAATTCCACAGTTCAGCAATCATATTAACCTCCACTTACTCTCTACATCTGCTTGGCCTCTTGTTTGCTCATCTAATCAATCTCTTTTACCCATGTTCTTTAATGTCCTACCACATTTGGCCATCTCTAAATATCTGCTAATGCCTGGGAAACACCAGACCCTCAGTGATAGCACTGTAAATGTAATTTATTTTTCACTCATGCAAGCACTCGAGCTAAACGATTATGGCTACTGAGGATCGGCACTCTATATAAGATAAATATTGATTGTCTGAATGGTTTGTTAGCCACAGTGAGGAATAGGGTCTGAGGAAGAGGAAGTGCCTGTAAGGATGGGCGCTGCTGGCACGGTTCAGCTGTCTGGTGCCAGCCAGCCGAGTCTTAAATCAGAGAGTGGACTTTCTAGTATGGTCACAAACAAATGCTAAACGAAACACATTTCTATGTCGTTGCTCATTTAACTGCAATGTGGGAAAAAAAAAAAAAAGACAATATGAACGGCCTTCTTTGAGGCATCTGTTCTGCTTAGTCCGTTTAAAATGCACTCCAACAAATCTGACTTGTGAAACATAATTAATCATAATAAAACAAAAAAATGTATGAAGCATAATAGGTATAAGCACTACAAGGGTAACAAATTAGCAAAATAGTGAAAATGTATTTCATAAAAACTTTGCTTGAATAATGAGTAGCTGATCCAAACATCTTATTTAATATGTAAAATTAGGTCATCAGACAGGCAAAAATATTAAGTTTTGTGAACATTCTGGTATTTTAAAGACTAAAATGACTGCTGAAGTAACAATATATTGTGGACTCAGCACGTAAAAACTGATAACTGAACAACAAAACTTATGGACAAACAAGAGGTCTTCGATTTTTCTAATCTGTAGGTCTGTGTCTGCTGATTTTTTGGTTAAAATGTCTTTGCTCTTTATTTAGCAAAATTACTCAGTTGGCAGAGTAACCAGCAGTTTTATTTATGTAAGAATAGTGATACTCTGTAGTAATATTTCTCAGGTAAAAGTAAAACTATATTGCAGTAAAATTTAACAAATTAATTACAAGTACAGTTCTTCATAAATTTCTTCACATTTCTTCTTCCAGTAAGTGAATGAATGTAAGTAGTTACCCAACTATGAAGAAAATAATGATTCATGTTCTAAATTAAGTTGTGTCAATTAAATAATATTTTTTTATACATTTTAATAATTTTTTTTAGCATTGCAGCTCTTACAGTACAATTTATTTCAATTTATATATTTATGTTTTATTGTAACAGTCCCTTTAAAGTCACTATTTAGAGTAATAATAATAGGAATATCTTTGAAAATCACAACATTTTCAAGTTGTTTTCTGATGCCTCAGGGAAAACTTGCATCAAACTAGAAATCTTGCAGTGCCACACCATTAAATGGACATTAACCACATGTCAGAATGCAAAACGAGTCTGAGTATATGCACTTCTAATAATGTGCATTTTGGAAACTCTTTCCACTCCTGACCCTCTGTTGCCACAAACTAAATCCCTGCATCCATCTTGCACGGTGTCTTTTCCCACCGGTGTAAACAACCTTGTGTTGTTGATGTGTCAGACTGACTGAGAAGAGAAACAAAGCTGTCTTAAATCCCATTTGGGCTGAGAGGCGGCCCATATGGAAAGTTACCAAATAGTGCTAATACTGCTAATAGGATGTTCCACTCTAAATAGGAGCTCATGTTAATACCCAGATTTTCATTCATGCTGGAAATTGTAGTTTTAAATTACAGTTTAATGCTTCAGATTTTTAATAAAAAAAAGCCCCTCAAAAAACCTTCACAGCAACACAAAAATTACCACAGCCTCTGAACAGAGCCTCAGCCTCCCATTGTCAGCCAATTACTATGCAATCTCTTTCTTATGACTGAATAGCTCACTGTTAGCAAATAATGAAAAGGCAATTATGGCAAAGCTGTGTTCATATTACCCTCTTCATTTTATGCAGGCTGTAATTATTGTCAATCCTAGAGGCTTACTCTACCATGTAAGAGGCAGCAGGGAAGAAAATGGAGTGGGCTGGTGCATGGCAAATTGGAAATGTCACAGCTACCTTTTTATCAGCACCACTAGACCCCTATGTGCACGTGTGAATTCACGTAGACGTACATGCGCACATCTGCACTCGCACCGCAAAGCTACATGATTATACCTAAGTGTCCGTTAGCACAAAACACATCCAGGGCATACATTTATTTACACATTAACACACTCATATTTATCCTCATCATTGCTAATCATGAATTCAGCAGCAGAGAGGGGAGGGGGGCTAAAAAAAAGAAAGGAAAAAAAAATGAAATGCACACAGCGCTCGCAAAACGGTGTGTGTTTTACAGACTCTTCACCTCAAGCTGTTACTGTAGCTCAAGTACACCGCTAGCGGGTGGATAAAAAAATAAATAAACTGATAGATGAAGCAGGTCGGAGAATAACACGCACACGCACACACACACATATTCCTTTTGTTCTTTCTTCTTTTTTTTTCTCTCCCCTGAAAACAATGATTCCCTGAAGACTCTTGGTTTTCTTTCCCTGCCAGTGTCTGTCTACCAGCAAAGTGGTGGATATATTCCTTTTGCCTTGGCTCTCATTAGCTGTCTCCATGCTGTTCAGTAATAGGGAGTGGCACATAAATGATTCCCTTTATAGAGTTTGATGTGCCACACTGAGAGGACCACAGCCCCCCGTACGGACGGCACCCCCCATCAAGCCCTTCACCACCCCCCATATGGAGAGCACATGGGGGAAGGCAAGGCTGGAAAAAGAGAGCAGCGTGTGACACGCATGACAAACACTTCAGCCTATGCCGGTGCTAATTCTAATTGGCGCCGCTGACCCTTTAAAAAAAAAAAGAAAACCATCAATGTTCCTCTAAGGGCCAATTGAAGAAGTATATAATTAGGGTGGGGCATTGAAAAGAAAAAAAAGGGCCCCTGCCTAGGCTCGGCTCAGGTGCACATGGCACAGGGACGGCAAGATCCAAACACAGAAGGGATATACAGGCAGGGGAAGCGGTGAGGAAAGATCTTTTGTCAATACTCTCGCATGCATCCTTGACAAATCAAAGTGAATAAACAATGTCGTGATTCTGCCGTACCTTGACAGGCGAGGAGCAGGTCTACTAACACGATTCTGACGGCAGACTTTTCAAGGTCAGCCTTTAAGCTCTTTAACTGCACCGTTTCATGCTTTTGCACAAAATTCAAGTCGACATTCATATACCTGGCAAGCACATTCATAATATATTTTTTTGAAAGTTATTTTTCCCCCCTTTCCCTCTTCTTTTCTCCCCCATCACCCTCCACTTCGTCCCACAGAAGCGGGTGCTGCTCCTTTTGTGTTTAACAAGATTCTTGAAAGTGTGCATGAGGGAAAAGTGCAGTTTTTAAAGGAGGTAGTTGCACTACACGAGGCTGTCTTCCAAACGTGCTTTTCAAATGGATACTGAAGCCTGTCACAGCCATATTACTTTACCTCTAACATAATAGCATCTTCTGGTGAACTTGCAGCACAAAAGACAGCCAGGGAAACATCACAACAGTATCAGGGAGAAGAAAAGCCCTCTTTTAACTTTCAAAACTCCTTAAGTTCTCAGAGCATACAGACCTCGGTGTGCCGCTAGCTTACGACAGTGCTCCTGCCTGCCGCTCAGAATCAGGCTGGCGAGAAAGAAGGAGGAAAAACAATGTAGTCATTACAGAACACTTGAGCGTCATTTTGGCAGGCAGTGTTATATCGCTGCTTGACTTCAGATATGTAACCAAAATCACTCGTCTGTTGTCTTCTGGCCTGCTGGCTGTTAGGTAGACTCACAAGGCGCACAAACAAACCAGAAAGATGCCAATTTGCTTCCTCACCCTTCTCCATATTGGAGAATTTTGAAAGCAAAGTGTTTTGAATTCCACCAAGCACACAAGGTGACAGGATAGGATGGCAGAATGCAGTGATCAGTCTTAGACATTTTTGTGGAAGTTGCTCAGTTGTTTTCAGACACAGATCAACCAGAGAAAACAACAACTGCTACACCAACAACTTTAACAACAAATGATGCCTGAGAACAAGTTGACGAGCTTGTGTGACAGACTCTGTGAGAGGGAGCAGCTTTGCAGATTTGATGTCTTGTTCGGCACAGACCCTTAAAGCGAGTGTCCTCTGTGTTCTTCAGGCACATGGAATTCAGTTTGATGTCTTTTTTATACACAGAGGGCACATGGGTAGATTGAAAGCCAAAGTTTGCTCATCTTCTACATCGTCCAAAGTAAAGCAGCACCTAAAAGTAAACTATGCGACTGAAAAGAGACTAATAGCACCCTTCATCTGTGAAACTGTTTGTTTTGCAAACCCAAGGTACTTTAAAAATGCTGCAAACCGAAAATGTCCAATCGCACAAATTATGCCAGTTTTAATTTCCTGCCTCTGAGAATGTTGAATAAACATGGCATCTATTAAAATGCAAATGGAAAGTCCTCTGCTATCAAAGCCATCCTGTAGTTACTCTCTTTGAGTAGTTGCCAAGGCCCAAATACCCTCATTCAAGATATTCAAGATACTGAGTAAAGAATTTATCAAGCATCTTTTTGATGTAAGTTTTAAAGAGCCCATCCCATAGTAATACACAGAAGACCTTGAAAAATGGCATTAATGGAGGTTTTAGGAGATTTGTTTCTTAGCACGATGTTTCTAGGTTTACTAAGTTGCAATGCTTTGACAAAATACACAAAAAACATATAACTTTAATGCTTAAGCAATTTGTTGATTGTTGTTTCTGGATTATCTGAGTTTAATTAACAGAACCATTAATAGCACTGTGGAAAGGATGAGAAACACCTGAAGCAACACTGCAGATGATTGTTGCTAACCTGAATTACTCCATAGCCCTAACAATACGCTTCAATGTTGTTGCAGGTGGAATATAAAAACACCACAGTAGTAGAGCATTTACTAAACTACGTTTGCATGAGGCAACTCTTGCAGGTTTTGGCGTCAAATACTTTTAAAACTGATTTTATATGTGTTGAATTTGTACCTTTTGCCTAAGTTTGCCAATTTTCCAATTGATAGTATTGCAGTTTTTTAGGTTCATGAATTTACATTTAGTCCAAATATAAATAGCACAGGGCATCCATTTATTTATTATTCCAGACAGTCATTCCTTACAAAAGTAACCACAATACAAAGTAATTGTACTCCATGTTTTACAATAGACTTTAGTTGTTGGAATTAAAAAGCAACATGGGCCCTTAATAAACTCTGTAAAACTGTAATAAAATACAGTGGTGAGGCAGCAGGGTGGCCAGGCTTATCCAAAGGTAACACAGCACTCGGCTCATGAATCAGCAGGATACTTCCTTCTTACCGCTCTGATCTCTAATAGAGACTAATCAGATGTGGGCCTGGAGAGACAGGAAGAGAATTTAACATTTTAAGAATTATTTGCTTTCTCATGGACTCAGATGGAGCTCAGATCTTTTTAACAAAAGAAAACATTGACATTTTCTGAAAATCACTTAACGGCGCTAGCTGTCACTGCTACATACTGAGACTTAAACTGGATCTTCAGCTACATTAAAAAGGCTGAATATCTTAGTCTGAAGTTTCAAGAAATGTCTACTATGAACACTTTTGTCCTCCTATGTGTTTCTAAATCTAAAGACAGGTGTCATTTTAGCCCTGTATTTATTTATTTAGGAATAATTTATTTAACTTTTAATGTTTGACATGTCTGTAGAAAGCCAAGTCTTCATGATTAAAAAGAATGATTAATGCATAAAATTCAAAATGAAAAAAAAACAAAGACGTCACCTTTGCTCTCACAAACAACAATAAATTATTCAAAAATGTTTATCTAAGTGTTCTGCAGAACCTTGACCTATAATTTTAAAAGAACAATTATTAAATTTTTTAAACATCATAAAAGATGTCATTTAAAAAAAAAATCAACCAAGTCACTTCAAAACCCTGACATGTTTTAAATTGAGAAAAAAACGAGACATTCATATCAAGAGAGGGAGTGTCTCTGTGTTTATGTATTTCTGAGACAGCAAGAAAAACATGAAGCTTTTAAACCTGAGATTGAGCACAGCCTCCATCTTTCAAGAACTCATAAATTAATCAAGAGGTAGGGAATATGTCCAAACAAACAGATGAAAGTTCAATGCTGCTCTGGAGTGTGTGTGTGTGTGTGTGTGTGTGTGCAGGGAGGGTGTACATACAGGAGCTGTTTCTGATCCTTGACTTGTAATTAAGCATATAGTCTTGCACAGTTGCATGCACACCCACACACAGAGTCAAAGCCATAAGTTCTCTGTTAAAAATAAATAAAAGACCACAATCTTTTTGGCTTTTACACTCTAACACATACAAACACAGAAAGCAAAGGCCCACATTTTGGACTGTCAGACTTCAGAAGCTCTCTAATTTGCGGGACTCAGTGGAGTTTTGCTGCCTAATGAGATCGGGCTAATTGGAATCGTTGCTGTAATATTCTGAGGTACAGGACAACACGTTTAAGTATATGCAGTCTGATCACACATAAAACTTGCCAGTGATGCTAAAGATCATTAGCGGTTGTGTTCAGTCCCAAAGTATGCAATGGGGTGGGGAGGGCATAAACACTCTGGAAGTTCACCAGGGTTAAAACATTCATTTGCTAATTCAAAGATGCATGTTGCCAAAGAAAACATGTTGTAATTACAAGGGGGAAAAAACAGAACAAGCTAAAGAAACACTCCCAGACATAACCATGGATCTTAAGATCCAGACCATTTTAGGGGCAAATTAAAGTATATGCTACTGCACCGAACACTTAATTTGTCAAATTTCCTCATGCTGCTAAGACTAGAGGTTTTAACCCAAGCTTAGTTCATAAGCACAGGTTTCTTTTTTAAAGTACTTCAAAACCAAATAAGCCTGCACTTTAATTACCACTCAACAAACGCCTATGAAATACCCAGTGGTGCACACTGGTAATTACAAACAAGGAACAAATTTAAACTTAAAACATCTTATTTATTTATTTATTTATTTTACATTTACTAATCTATATAAAATAGGTCATTTTGCAGTAATATGTAAATTACATTTCAGTAAAACCATAATTTGTTTCAGGTCTGTCTGACATAAATTAACATGTTGTACCCCATTCATTGGCATTTTATGCTTTTCCAAATCCACTTTGGTTCACACAAGCTAACAATTTTTTGCACATGTATTCATCTATTTCATAGTATCTTATAATTGGTAATTGTATAATCTTGCTGGCAAACAAGAGTCACCAGACCAGGTGATACATCATCATACTAATTGGAGTTGGTTTGTTCATGATTTCAATCCTCTTTCTGAATTTGAAATCATGAGTTTGAATTCTGCATTAAGATGGATCCCATGACTGCTAATGAAAATGATCATACTAATGGAAATAAAGCCACAAGAGCTACTGGAAACAAAGAAAGCAGAGCAAATTTGATTGATTTTGTTACTTACTCAAGTTAGGATATCACTAGGAATATTGTTAAATGACTAAAAATATTACCATACTATATTTTTTATGTTATTTTTAATCTGGGTATTCTTTCTGTCAAGAACCACAATAGAAAAATGCATTGAATCCATATATCCATCCACTGTCTGTGGATTTATCTACTTGTGGTCACAGGGGGCTGGTGCCCATGCATTCACTTACTGGCATGAAATTAATTGTCTCTTTCTACTTCTTTTATTCTTGCTTTATTTAGACTTTTTGCAATGCAGCACAGCAACATCCTCTAAACTTGCTACTTTTTTGTGGGTTTGGAGGGACACCAACAGATCAATTTAGGCCCATAAAATGAACCAAATTTTTACCACCTCCGCATAAAATGAGTACAGACTGATGCATAGTCTGTACAAAATGCCCTCAAGGTGGGTTTAAAAGTGGCATGATCAGTACAAAATGTTCTGTGGCAGATGGCTCGGTTTCAACATAAAGTTTTAGAGTTGTAAAAGACCAAGGTTGTAAAACTTATAAATTGTGCAGGGCCAACATGACCAGCACCTGGCTGTGAATCATTTGCATATCAATATCTTTTTCTTTGTTTTTTAAAACAAATTTTACAATTTGTCATTAAAAAGATTGGCTAGGGGATTACATTGCCAAGTCCCGTGGTCCTAGTGAGTGCTGCAAAAAGTTGATGACTTGATACATCCTGCAGTGTTTCCTTAGATGGAAAACCTTTTTTTTTAAACAGCTGTAATAAATTTGACTGCATTGTTTTATAACATGGATCAAGTTGGAATGGGAAACTGCCTAAATAAGTTGACATATTTATTAATTGTTAAGTTAATGTTACAGAGAGTATTTTTAAAGTGCCTTTCAATAACATTTGTTGTGAATTGCTGCTAAAAGGTTTCAGCTGAATTGAACTGAACTTCTCCCTCTGTGAACTACAGCCTGTCTAGTAACTGAGCCACGAAATCTTTTAAAATAAAAGATGTTAAAGAAACACTGAAACAACTTTATCGATTTATTAGTAAAAAAAAAAACAAAATACCTGAGAACAACTGATATGCCCAAAGGAAGCTGGAAAATGTTCTCCGTGGGTAAATAAGTGATTAATAAATGAGTATTAAAAGTAGCAAATATTTGCTGATACTCACCGATAAAACAACTAAATTCAATGTTCCACAATATTAATTTAAAGAAAATATTCTGTTTTTCTGGTTTTTAAAAGCAATTGCTGTTTCTAATCAGAACCCACTACTTCTTCTATTTCATCCTTGTTGTTGCTTTTCCTTAAGGAACCCGAACAACATTCTTCTAAAACTGATGCACAGCCCAGATGATCCATTCCAGCATGAAAAATGGAGTTAATGACTTGGCTGATTACAACGGATCCCTTAAAACCAGTGTCCTGCAATCAACTTTTGTAAATATACTCTCAGCAAGGGATTAATTACAACTATCATTCCCTACAGGAACAAAAGGCTCTGGGATCTAATCCACCAGAGAAACTTGGCCTTTTGAGTGAAAAGTAAACAACTATCTAAAGACAAGTCTGGAACTGTGAGCTTCAGATATCTTCTGCCTCCTCAATGGCTAAAAAGCAGAGATTAATTCCCCTGTGGGACCGGCTGGAATATAACTTAACAGGCTTAACAGCAATTAAAAATTTCAACACTTAGTATACATATATAGCTTTTGCTTCATTTATTTCAGAGACAATCCCTAATGAATGTACATGCAAGGACATCTGCATAAGTAGGCTATCCATCTTACTTTTGGCCCTGGCCAGAGGCTGACAGAGTGAAACAAGAACAGTAGCTAATGTTAGCACTAATGTTAGCATTACTATTAGCATTAGCAGAGATGAATGAAGCGCCTGGCAGCCAAGCCTCATCTGTCTACAACCACAGACAGGTGGGCCTTCAAGCCTGGCTTCAGGTTTCTGGGACGAGACCGTAATGTGCGTCACAAACTCAGAAACATGTTTAAGCACGCAATCGCTTGGAGATTTCCTGAATCACTTATTAAGGGGCTATTTTAATCCCGAGTATAATTTTAAATAAGCGTGTTTTTGACTGCTGTTACCAACAAAGGTTTGCATTTACACCTTTTGCTTCACTCGTGGGGTAAAAAAATTTTTTTGTTCATTTTTGTAAGAAACAGCACGTAGCAAACTCTTAATGTTTTGGCTGTGGTCCTGAAAGTATGTTAAGGAAGTTTGCTTTAGCAGTGTGGAGGGAAACTAAGCTCTGCCACCTGTTCACCAGATCCAGAGGCTCTTTTGAATATTCTAATAAAATAAAAAAAAAAAGATGAAAAAGAAATCAAAGCATTTCCTGACTCCCTGTGGCACAGCTTCTGAGGACTGACCTATTTTTAGTTTCTGACCTAAAGCAGCAACATCCTCTTTTCACCTTATAACCGTTGACTTAGATGTTCCAAAAACAATAAAAACATCAATCCATCATGGACACTTTAAAGATAGGGTCTCTGAGTGATAGCGTCAGGTGACAGCAATGAAGTTACCAGAAGGGACTGTTTACTAGCTCCTTCACATGACACAGGGAAAGCCTTTAAAGAATTAAAGATTGTAACTTAAGAGGAAAATTTGGTCACCTCTCGGTAATGTAAAACCTGTGTAATTTGACTGAGCTCTAATTAGCCGAGTATGTTGCCATAATTAACTCATTAGACTTTCGCTGCCTCTCTATTTTTCCCTGCTTTAGAAAATGTTTATCAAGGGATTTAGGGAGAGATGCCATGTTTGCCTTGCAATCAGATCTGAGCTGGAATGTGGGTTGGAGGAAGGCCTCTTTCACTGCCTCATTGGCTGGTGGGAGAGTGGGTGGCGCTGGGTGGCTAGATGGGACGCAAGGACCAAGCTTGAAGTGCTATTTCTAAACCCCCTACGCTCACACACGCACACACACACACACACGCTCACACACACTCACACTTACTCCCCCCCCATCTGTTTCGCCGACTCTCCATCAAATGAGTCCTTAAACAAACTCCCTCATGAACGCGGCTCGCTCAATTCCTTCTCCAAGGGAACATCCCTAAATAAAGCTTGGCTGCCATCAAGCCGCGACGGGTTTTACTGGATGTTCGTTCTCAGCCTACAAAAATAGAGATCATAGTTACACAAAGTTCACACTCTGATCTTGCATACGTACAAGACTTTCCATCCCCTCTTGAAGTGAATGAGCTTATAGCTACTGTTTCAAAACACACATCAGCCTCCTGTGGGGAAAGGCCAACTGATCTCTTTAAGCAAAGTAAAAAAAAATAATAAAGAAAGAAAGAAGGGAGCTTAGTCTTAATTTAACATGTAAGACATGATAAAATAGGTCTTTGATTTGATGTTATCAAAGATTAATACTGCCTTTTACATGAGCAAGACTGCATGTAATATTGATATATCTGATTTGTTAATATATCAAATGCTGTCAGATCATTAAGAAAATTAAAAACCTTTCAGGAATTGAATCTACTTTGTTTTATAATAATAATAATAAAATAATGCTTCTTTTTCTGTAATCATAACTGAGTATGATCATTCTAATTTATTTTTACACCAAATTAGATCTTTACTAGACAATAAGTTTTGATGCAAAATTTAAAAAAGCAGTTAATTGGTTCTTTCCTATCTATATTATTCTTACATTATCCATGCTAATTTAACTTTTCATACCCCTTTTAATTTTCTTCCTAATTATTTTGACAACTGCAATAGCTAAAGTTTCAAACTGAAACAACATCCTACATATTTAAGACACTGTAGAATGAAGTGGGATTAGAAGTGGGGCACAGAAAGGGCTAAAAAGGAGCAATGGAAAATGAGACCCTCTGTAAAAGCCTGCGCTTGTTAGCGCTGTGTCACAGGAGTGTCCATATATCATCTCCATGTCTGTCACCTGACCCCAATGTGTCACAGGGCCCAGACTGTCCCCTCCGACACAAGCCCCTCTCTGGTAACCCCCAGGCTCTCCGTGCACCAGCCTCCGACCCCAGTGGCGTTAGGCAGTACTTTACAACCTCTGAAAGGGAGCTAAAGACCACTGAGAATTGAGATGAATTACAGCCAGGGGAGCACCTCTTAACGAAGGGCGTCCAAATTTACAGCTTCGCCAGCTTCCTTAACTTCACGGGGGGAAATAAAGCAGATCTTGGTTTTGACAGAAACCCACCAAGAGGACAGAGAAAGGGGGAGGCTAAGTTTCCAAAGAGAACCTAATGAATGAAAGTATATGGTGCGGAGTGCCCCTTGTTATTTGTTCCCCCAACATGAAAAACGGCAGCTAAACATCAAATATTTTTTACTGCGATCAACAGTCACTGAAAGGTTATGGACACAGTGGAGCTGACTGCACTCAATAACTGTTACATGAAAACGACCTGGAGCTCAAAACACATTCTTCTTTTTCTTTTTTTTTTCTTTTTTAAGATCAGTTTGTTTAAATGCCTGTTAATTTAAACAGCTAGAGAAAGAGAGAGACACAAAGATACGGAGGGGAAGGGAGAAAAAAAGTGTTGGATTGCTGTCTAAACCTGAATAAAAGCTCTTAGTTGTTCCTTCTGTTAGGCATCTACAAGCAAAGACTATATTAATATTGACTGAAAAACACCTAATAAATGAGAAAGCAAATACTGAAGACAGAGATGGTCCTTCATGTTTGTTGCCATGGAGCTTTCTTAAGACTGGACCAAAGAAATAAAATAAAAGTGAAACTTTGTGCAAGGACAGTTAAGCCCAAAATTATTCATATTTGAATTTGACAGAGATATTTTTCTTTTTTGTGTGAATGGAAGTGAGACCTGTGTCTCTCAAAAGATAATAAAACACAATAAAAGGAGTTCAAACTCATGAAACAATTACTGGCCAACTTTTTGCTTGTTCCAGCAATTTATCTTTTGAAACTGAAAAAAAGGACAGTTAAAAATAAGCCTTCCTGTTATCCAATATTTTTCTATCTCCACATTTTCTCCATCAGTTTCAGATCAGAGCTCTGACTGGGTAACTGCAAACAATGTTACTACTTCCTGGAAGAAGAAGGATGTTGTGATAAGATAAAAAAATATATATATATATATATTACTTTAAATCTAAATCTGTCAGTTATAAAGATAAAGATAATGAAGCCAAGCTATGCAGTCTTGCAGAGTACTGACAGACGTTTTTCCATACACATAAATATGTGTAGAACAGCAGTTATAGCATTTGAATGAAAATTAAAACAATTACTAAAATAATAATAATTAATTGAAAAATAATTATATATTTACAAAAAATATTGATGCCAGCTGATTATTGTAGTGAGCTATTACACTGAATCCCTCAGCTACGTATGTGAGTGTTAGAGGGGGCATATAGGTTGCAGTGGGCCAGGAAAGTCATAAACACATCCTCACGTTCAGAATAATGTATGGGCTTTGACTGACTGCAGTCTGGCTTCTATAAAAACTGTGAATTGTATATCAGCCTCTAAAGCTGGCACTTTAATCCTATTTGCATTCATATAACTATAGCTGGATCCTGGGAGCCTTTATCCTTAGATTTGCCCATTTGTATGCCCCTGCGAGTGCGGGAACTCCACGCACTATACCAGCCTCTCACATCTCTCTCCCCATTTCACTTGTGCAGCCTCTGCTATTCACTGGCTAAAGAGGCACCAGGAGAGCTTATTGGAGAATGGTACAAATAAGTAAACATAGGGACTGTTGGCAGGTAATGGACTCCCATGAACACACACATACACACGCACTCACACACCCGGGTCTTCTCCATGGATGCAGGGGAAAAAAGAGGGGAAGAGCCAGAATTAAATACTCCTAGTGGCTCCCTGGTGGAGAGAGCCACAGGCTTAGCTCCACGGCGGCTGATTTGCGAATCTCTTCTCCTTAAACAGCTCTGTGCCTCTGCGCACACGCTGTGCCGGGGCTGAGGGTGGGGAACTGGGTGGAGGGACGGGGGTGCGGGGGGTCGAGTATGAGCTGCACTCTTACCCATTTGCACATTAATAAACCTCCCGAAACATTTATTAAAAGCTTGGAGAATAGACGGTATTTACATGTGAAGCTCCCAAGGACATCAGCGAGTTTGGCAAGGGCCACACGGCAGGCCCCTGTGCTCTTGCAAATCCTTGGCTGCACACAGGGCCATGATAATGACATCCTCTGTCCAATTACTCCTGCTGCCAATAACACTACTCATGATGGAGAGGAACATACTATTAACCCTGTTAGCATTATCGACACAACTGCACGGGCCAAATCAGGACTCTATCACAGCAACGATACGGGCGAAGATGATGTAGACTGAGCGCCCTGGCCTGAGCACTAACAATGATGATAATAAATAATAATATAATAATGATAAGAGTAATAATAATAATATTAAATTCAATATATTTTTTATGGAAGAAGCACTACTTGAGGTCATCAATATTAATGGTAAGCTAAGAAGGCAAGCACAATGCGAAATCTGCAAATATAATACCCCACCTTATCAATTCATAACATAGACCCGCTTAACTGTCAGAAAAATCTGAAGTCACACTTAACCGAGCCCAATACCTACTATTAAGATGGCTCGACATAACAGGACGGCTGCCAATAATTGTACATAAAGATATGGAAAAGCCACAGTCCAGTTATGAATTTTTCATGAATTCCTACACAAAGAACACACTAAAAGGATCAAAGAGAGGGGGAAGAAAATCGGCAGAGGAGTCGACGTGAACATCCAAACAATATGCAAGAATCCCGACAGTATAGGTCACATGCAAAGAGACTGGGGTCACAGTGAAATTGTCCATCAGTCAGACAAGCAGAACTGATTTGGATGCTAAATAATGGTTTAGATATTCAAAAATTCCATATATATGCGAAAGGCTTCAGTGCACCCTGGATCTGGCCTATCAGAGCAGCCCTCTGCAACCGCACTCCTTCATGCAGACCCACGCCGTTCCTCTGAGCTCACGACTAACACGCACAGCTCTACAGACATGCAGACATGTGGAGAACCAGTATGTGTGAATACACAAGTTTGCACGTTTTCACTGAGTCTCCCTCCGACAGACAAACACAGACAGGATGCAACCTAAAATATTACAACGTAAAAGTCGTTTAGGTTATGATCTCCTCACATCATTTGCTGTAAACTTTACGTCCATCACAATTTAATTTTTAACAGCTGGAAAAGAGCCAACAAAGAGCCTGGTGTGGAAATATGGGAGCATGTGTGTTGGAACAGATATTTTTGTGTTTAAACGCTGAACAACAGAGGAATGTGCACCCATGACTCTTCAAAGCCGCGCGTCCATATGGTTCCATGTTTGTTCTCTGCTTTTATCACCAGTAAAAGTAAAGCTGAAAGTATGAAAAAGCTGGCGCTGTCTCTAAAAATATGTGAATCGTTTGAATTCGGAATATTTCAAAACAACTTAATCAATGCAAAATTTATACAAGCAAATGTCTTAAAATCACAACATGCTGCCGCAATTATATTGTGATCTCCTGTTCGTTCAAAGACCTGTCTTGTTGTGATTGTCAGATGCCACTCGCCATTGAAATTTGTTTTTCATGTCTCCCATCTCATTGAATGTCAAACATCACTTATTGAGGGAGCCAAATCCATCTGATGATTTTTCCACCCTAGTCAAATGGAAATGGTGCGTGTGACAAAACAGTGGTATTAACATAATAAAGGAATTCGACTTACAAAAACCTCAACATCTGCTGGGTTGGAGAGAGTATTGGATAACATTTCTTTGAATCCAATTGATGGATCCGATGGCGCTTAGACAGACATTCAAATCATAACGTCTCAGGAGAGGCCAATAATAGGAACAACATGGGATTAATCTCAACACTCTCGACTCAGAGGAGACAAAATATGCATGGGCGCGTACATCTAAAAGGATGGTGTCATAAACAAATTCATGGGTGAGAGTATTTTCCTTCCTTCTTCCCTTCCTTCCATTCTTCCTTCGTTCCTTTTCACTCCAAGAAGCACGTGGATCTCTACACCTTCAGCAAAGGTGCCAAAAAAAAAAGAAACTGCGATACCAAAGTATACCATATTTATGAGACATGGGTGAGAGCATTTTCACAGAGGAGTGAACCCTTTCAGATTGTTGTCATATTTAAGCTTTTATCACTTTGAGGACATTTTATATTTCTACAGGTGCATAATACAGAATGTCATCGACAAGTTTATCTCTGGTGACAAAATTGAAATTAGCATCTCCATAAAGCTTGTCAGCAGAAGAAAGTATGAAAGTATGACACTGGACTTGATAAAAGACACTGGATCAACACCAACAGATGCCATTTGCCCCAAATCACTGACTCTGGAAGCCTCACACCAAACCGTGTGCAACCTATATTCCATATATCTCCACTCTTCTGCAAGACAATGGGACCCCAATTTTCTAAAGGAAATGCAAATTGTTCTGATATGAAAAAAAAGGGGCACTGGACCAATGAGCAACAGTCCAGTCCTTTTTCTCCTTTGCCCAAGTAAAACATCTCCGTTGTTGTATCTGGTTCAGAAGTAACTGAACATGATTGTTCAGTTACTTATATGAAACACTGACCTCAAACATCAGCCCACATCTGGTGAATCTCCCCCAAACTGTTGAATTGACTTTGCTTCCCAATTTTATCAAGGCTGCAGTTATTCCTGATGCTTGAACAGTGTTTAAAAAAAAACAAACAAAAAAAACAAAAACAAAAAAAAACTTTAATAATCTGCTTGGATACAATACTCTGTGAAAAGTGCTTTATTAGAAATTATCTTTTTTTTTTTTGGCTTACACTCCACATGTAGGGAATGCCACTGGCTGGACACAATATTCTTGATTATACATGGATAAAACATAATATTCATTGTATTTCTTTCTTCGGTTTTATGTAATATTCAGATTTCTGAGAAACGGCATTTTGGATTTTATGAGCTATGAGTCACTGTCACTAAAACTAAACATTGAAAACGTATCACTGTGTCTAATGGATCTACTGTATTTATGAATAAATTGAATTGCATAACATAAATAAAGCAACTTTTCAATTATATATTTATTTCCTTTTACATGCACCTATATTCATCAAATTACTGATTTCTTTCATCTTTTTGATCATAACTTTAAGTATGATTCTGGAGAAATGAAAGTTCCTTTTGAAGTGGTTTAATCAGGCTCGCGACATGACTTATGACAGAAGAAGAAAATCAAAGTGAATAAAGAAACACGTTTAAAATCTGGGGAATGTCTGACTGACCAAAGTGCGTACAGCGACCCAAAAATGATGGACAGGGAACTGCTTGTGATCTGACCTCCAAGACCAAGATTAAATAATAAATACAACGTGTCTGAATTAAAAAGACACTTTTCTACATTTTTAATGTAAATGTATTATTGCATGTAATTAAAAATGAATGATCACAGAGCTCACCTCTGCAGACCTGGGAGCCCTGCTTTGTCGGCCGGCCGTGGGGACCCATTGGCTGAGACCTCAAAAAGCACTGAGCTGGAGGAAGAGGAACAAAAAGAAGAAGAGCGGGGAATTCAAGAGTGCTGTCAAGGGATGAATGTATCACCACAGAGGCCACTTTAAAGACTGTCCAGCCTGTACAAATAACCATGGGAATTTCTGGCTGGTGATTAACGCTCTGGCTGTTGGCTTAAATCACTCCGGGAGAGAAATGGCACAGTCTTTGACTCTGTGATGTACTCCCCAGCAGAGCTCCTCTGATGGGAAGAACACTGCTGATGAGAAACTAAAATGAGATTGCCGAGAGCAGGGCCAGGAATTAGGGCTGACCCGAATGGGTCTTGGGGTAACATCGAGGCTATCACATTAACCTGACGGGGGCTCCTTTAATAGGGTCCAGGGCTTAAACTGATATATCAATTTCCCTCCATGTCGACGACTTCAAAGGCCAGAGCTCATTCTTGCCGTTTGTGCAGGCCCCCCATCAATCTCCTGCTGCTGTGGGCATCATCACCTCCAGCCTGAGACAAGCCAGGATAAAGATCAGCTTCTTCCCGACTTTGCACTGCTGGTCAGAGATGAGATAGCACTACAAGTGCTAGTTACTCTCTCCTCTCAGTGATGAAAAAGTATTTCCCCCCTTACAGATATCTTCTGTTTTTGCTTTTTGCTTCACTTACATGTTTCACATCAAAATAATACTTAACATTAGGCTAAGGTAACCGTAGGAAACACAAAAAGGCTCTGTAATGACAATTTTCTTTGTCAAATGAAGAAAGCTTTCCATACCACTTCCTCCATGTGAAAGAAGAGTTTCTCCCTTATGAAATCATAAATTAACTATGGTTATCTACTTTTCTTGTTGAATTTTAATAGCCACACCCAGGCCTGATTAATGTCTGGCTTGTAGAATCAATAAATTGCTTAAATAGAAGCTGCCTGATCATATGCAGTGGGCCATGAAAATGAAAATCAACACATCATGCTCCAATCCAAATAAATCCAAGGACAGATGAGAAACAAAGTAATTAGGGCCTAACGGTCTGGGAAACGTTGTTTTTAAGACTTTGGGACTCCAGCGAACCACAATGAGAGCAATTATCCACAAACAGAAAATAATGTGGAACAATGGTAAAGTAGCGGAGGACTCACTCACTTGCCTCAGTTAATGTTAGTGTTTATGAAATAGCTATAAAAAAACATGCATTGCAAGAATGCAATCCACAGGAGATTTCCAAGGCCACTGACAAAAAAGAAAACAAGTTCATGTCTCATGAACATCTTGTTGATCCCTAAGACTTTAGTTGGAATAATAAAAGAGAGTGTGATGTTCTACGGCTGATGACCTTCGTGATTGATGGAGCAATGAGCTCTACTTCCTACTAGGGAATCCAGAGGATGAACTTCAAGTCATCTGTTTGTGAACTGACATTTGTGTTATCCATCAGGAAAATGATAAACAGCACATTATGACCTCCACCTCGGAAAGTCTTGAATAAAAACATTCAAAACAAATGTTTTGGAGTGACCTAGTCAAAGTCGGACCTGGAATCAATACAAGACAATTTGAAATGCACTGTTCTTGAGTGGTCAGTCAAAGCAAATGCTTGATTTTTCATTGGAAAACCACCTCATTCCCAACACTCTGGTTATTATTGTTTGCTATAAACATTTTTTAGATTGTGTGAAACATGTAAGTGTGACAGACAGAAAGGTTTTGAGGGGGCAAATACACTGCTCAAAAAACTAAAGGGAACACTCAAATAACACATCCTAGATCTCAATGAATGAAATATTCTCATTGAATACTTTGTTCTGTACAAAGTTGAATGGGCTGACAACAAAATCACACAAAAATCATCAATGGAAATCAAATTTATTAACCAATGGAGGCCTGGATTTGGAGCCACACACAAAATTAAAGTGAAATGTTCCCTTTATTTTTTTGAGCAGTGTATATTTCCCACAGCACTGAAGCTACCCTGTAAAAAGCTAGAAAAATGCAAATCAAGACAGGAAATTGGTTTCAACATCCAGGTCAACAAAAAACAGTACAGATCGCCTTCACTATCGTAGAATGACTGTAATTGTAATCACGGCTGACAAACAATCTCTATGTCTGTGTACTAACGTCATAATAATTACCCTTGTCACTGGAAATGTGTGATTTAGGAGCACAATTATGGCACTTACCTCAGTCAACAGTTTAAAGATTGAGTAAAAGTGTGGCAGAACACCTTCCAGTTTATCTGCACCCTTTGTATAGAAAGACTTTCCCCCCTCCCAACAACAGAGACACAAGGAACTCCTTTCTTTTTGCTAAAGTCTCTGTTCTCAGAAATCATATCAAAAAGCCTCTCTCACAGTACAGGCCCTCCAGGGTTCTGATGTCACTTCCACTGCAACACTCCGCTGATGACTGACACATGCTTCACATGAGCGTGAAGAAAAAAAAGAAAACAAACAAACACACACACAAAACAAAACATACACGCTTACACACACCCTTTTTGTCTTAGACGACATTTCCGACTTTACGCTAACTTGTTTTGTCAAAACAATTCCCGAAGAAATTAAACGACACATTACTCAAGTCAAACTTGAAACCGCGATCTGACACAACAAACCTAATCCAGTTTGAACAGCCGCTGTGTTGTGGTGTCCTTGGAGTGTGTGTGTTTCTTCTTGAAACATGGCTTAGGTTTCAGGAAGTTTTAGGCCTGGAATCAGTCATCGGGATGTGGGCTGGGGCGGATGGGGTGTTCAGGAGTAGGGCGCAAGAGGGCGGGTGTAACGGCACAGAAAAGATGGGCTCTGATCAAGCTAATCACTCCTAGGAACACAAATCAGAGGAACTTTCACTGGGGATAAAGAACGTGAAAAAAAGTCAAAGGGATTTACTAGAAGGTGTGCTGTGGGTGTGACATGTAGACAGAAAAATCTAAATAAAATGCAATAAGCTGGCTTTATGCTCAATACTTTTTTAACAAGGGGGGACCTATGTTTGAAGAAAGATAATAAGAGTGTAGATTTCTGAAAGAAGGTCCTATGCGCTTTCAGTTTCTGATCACACACTTGATCTAGACGGAGTCAAAGAAGAAAAGATGGCAAATATTTCAAGAAATAAGAGGGAAAAAAGGACGGTCTGTGTAGTAAGTTGCAAGAGTCAAACTAAGAGGTGCGTTGCGCCAAAGGAGCCCGCTGGTGTGGGCTACAGTTTGCCGTTCGTGGAAGCCGAGATCTATGAATACAGATAAGGGAGATGTGAGGGAATTTTACAGCAGGTATTGTCTGTCACTCACCCCCTCCGCCTGTGTGATCACTGCCTCCTCGGCTGCCGTTTCATCTTCCACTCTCTCGTATACCCACACAAACACTCCTCCCCCCAGTGCTACCAACGAAGGCCTGGTGCTGTGATGTGCCCTTGCCAAAAAAGTGACAGGTGTTCCAATAAGAAAAGCAAAAATCAAAGGGCCATTATTCCTATTATGGCACTCTGCTTACGACTGACTCCATGGTAGCTACAGACACGTGGATTTGACCAAGAACCTAATATATCTGAGTCACAGTATAACAAAGGAAATGGGATCATGTTTGTCTATGTAACATCAAAAGTGAAGTGTATAACCCTCTTTTTTTTTTGTCCTGTCCAGTGGTGTATATACAGCTCTAGCTTTGGGTGTACGCTTAGGGTTGTCCTGAGGGAAGGTGGAGCTTTAGGCCAGTAAAACAAACCTTTTGCATCATCCACCAGGCTTTTTCCAGGAATGTCCCGTGTTTCGTTTTCACTCTAGTCAGCGTTCCCATCCCTCAAGAAAAGCGTCCCCACAGCATGATGCTGCCACAACTACATGGTGGTATGTTCTGACTGATGTGTAGTGTTAGTTTTGTACCAGACAGAGTTTTGCACATATGACAAGAAGTTTATGTTTGGTGCCGATACTCAGAAATATTAAATTAAATTTTGTACAGCAAGGTCAAAGGATGCAGAAGACACATTTACTTATTTATATTTTCCTTTGGTGCCTTCCATTTTCTGTAATTATCTGTTGTTGTTTTTTTGTATTTGTTAGGTTAGTTTATCATATTACAGTTCGCTGTAATTTCTCTAGATTCTCTCTCCATTTTAGTCTGAAGTAATTGTTGTGGCCTGTCCTCTTTGTTGCTTCAATCAGGATTTGTCATTAGGACAATAAACTGATTAATGCAAAAAAAAAAAAAAAATTCCTCCTTTTTGTTTAGGGTTAGGGTTAGGTATATAGTTCTTGGTATATAGTTCTTGGAAACAGCCCATATAGACCATATGGGCTGTTTCCAAGAACGGCTTTAGAGCAGGTTGTGGGGAGGGAGGGGTGAAGGGCAAGGGGATGTTGCAAAAGAAAATATTAAATATTTACCTGTCAGTTGCATTTTGGAAAAAAAACAAAAAAAAAACGGGAGATGGCAGCCACTGTTTGTGGTTTGGAACATGGAGATTATTTTACATGCTTTGTGTAGTATTGTATTACATTTTGACCTGCCCCAGAATTTAGAATAGTTCCTGCATTTTTATTGGTTAGAAGATAGCAGAAGGAGGGACTTGCTCAGGGCAGCATTCACGCAAGAACCACTGCTGTTTATACAGAAAACACAGATGTAGCAAGGCAACCAGACCCGCCATTCTTTTGTCCATTGTGCCAGGACAGGACACTAAAAGACTCCAAAGTTTGACAGAAATTTAAACTGCCTAAATAAGTCCTGGAGAAAAGTTTTATATTCAGAAACACAGAGCGACCTATTTTGCATCAATGACAAGAAGTACGCATGGAAGAGTTAAGGTGAGGCTGGGATCATTATAAGCAATTACTGGCCATATTTTGCTGTGAAAAAATCATAAAAAAGTCTCCCTTCTTGGGCTATCTGTGGTCATTCAGAGATCGTTTTGACTGCTGTACCCTGTTCCTCATCCTCTCCTTCCTCTTCTCAGAGTTTAACTCTAATAATAAGTGTGGGCACCTATAATTGGCTGCCAAATCATTGTTAAATTAATATGTCTGTCTGACAGGCTTTTGCAGTAGCAAAAGATTGCATATTCTGGCATATTCCATCGTATGGTGTGACATGGCTTATTATCAGGATGTCATAATACAGTCCTCGCACAGTGTGACATGTTCAAGGACAGGGGGATTTTTGAAACTGTAGAGTGTATACTGGGCTTTTACAGTTTCACACTGTGGAGAACGGTGGTGGTAGCATCATGCTGGGGTCTGTTTTGCTACCAGTGGCATTGGTCCATTGCACAAAATAAGATCAAATGATGTAGACTGTCTGCAAATTCTTCAACTTTGCCTCAAATCAAAGGTAAGAGGGATGAAACCTGGACACAGCCAGGTGTTTGAACAGGACAACAGGCCAAACACACCTTAAAATGAGTAAAGCAGACGGATATTGAGTTTCTTTTGGAATGAGCTCAGACTGTAGGTCTGTGTTAGGAAACCTTCCAATGTAAATTCTACTAATTTTGCCAACAAATTCAAACTTGTGGACCTTCTTGGTTTTTTGATTTCGTCAACATTAAATTTGCATACTGTTAAACCACTTCACCTTGAAAAAATGTAGAAAAAAATTCAATATAATAACTGAATTAATATGACATTGATGACTAAACTTCTGACTGGAACTGTAAGTCTAGGTATAGCTTGGCGACAAATTTGCAAAGCGGCTATTAAAAGTCCAATGCTGAATGAAAAATAGTGCATTTCTCACAAAAAAAGAAAATAAAACAGAAATAAAACTGTTTGGATTTGAAGCCTGATGCTGGGAAGGAACCTTGAGTCTCAATCAGCTAAGTGCAACGGGCAGCTGTGAGGTGATGGGGGGTGGGGGTCGTTAATGCTGTAAACACAGGGACTTTTCTTATGTATCTGAGAATTAACTCATGTTTAGAGCAGATGTGCAGCAACTGCACCTGTGACTGGTAAACTGGGCTACATGGAAATGTTTCCACAGAGAAAAGAAGAAATGTTCCTTTTGTGGAATTGTATTCTGTTTTTGATAAGAGAAAACAAGAGTGTAAACATCGCTACAAGGTTTTCAGACGCACAGAAAAATGAAGCACCATTTTATGCATGTAGTAGCTTTTTTTTTCCTTTTTTTTGTGTTCCAGTTTAAGCCCTTCTCATCAGAACTGAACAAGGAGGGAAAAAAAGAAATCCTGTGCTCTTTCAGGCACACTGTAACATCCAAACTGATGGTTTAGCACTTGTATTGTTCTTTAAAGTTGGAGGAGAGAGGCAACAGCATTTCGGTTCCTCTTTTATGGGCTATCAATAATCTTTTTCTGACACATTATTTGCTGGGTTGGAGGAAAATGGGGAACAGCACGGTCAGTGGTTCACCACAAAGGCTTCTGGGAGCTGGCGAGGGCAGTGTGCGTGGGCGAAGCATCCACCCTGGGACTCTGCCAAGACATCTTTTTGACCAGGCTACTGGAGCACTAAGGACCCGCGACAGAGCTGCACGCAGCCTCTGGGAAAAGCAGACGGAAGCAATTAGACGACACAACAGTCATGACAACGATGACTCTTTGGCAGATCGAGCACATTTCAGTTTGTAGAGAACTGCGGCAGACAATGTCTTTCATGACTTCTTGCTAAATTTCTGTTCCCTTCGGCTTGTCCTCCACTTGCTGTAGATATTTATCCACCTGACGACATCTTTCTTTATTTTTCAATTCTCTCCTTTGCTGGTTTTTCCACCCCTGTTGACCATCGTATTGGTGCAAGGAGTTGAACAACCATATTGCTTGTAAATTCATCACAGCTAAAGCTTTCAGGGAAATTAAATAACCCGAGGATTGAGCTTCTTTAGAGAGACCAATTAACATATTTTTCTCTAGAGGAAAATATTGCCTGAAGTTGAATGGACGGTAATTTTACGCATGGATTTTTCCATCCTAATTCTTAAAGCTTTGAATAATCCACAGAATTTGTTTTACAGAACAAGGGGTTTTAACGTTGTGTGCCGAAGCCGGGGTGGTAGAATTTTTAGACGGCTGTGTGTCAAAACAAATAACACGGCTTCTCAGAGGGTTACAAATACTGTTGTGTTAATTGAACATGATTCTGTGATTCAGTCTGCTGCAATTGTCTGCCTTTTTTTTTTTTCTTAACACGCTAATCCATATTTATCTGGGAGCAACAGAAGCTACAGAGTGTTTGATCATTCTGATTTTTGCCTACCAGTTCCTGGCAATATAATGTTCTTGAACACACTGAAGTGTTCTTTGTGTTTAACTTTCCCCAACGCCCTTAAAAGTTTTCTTGATGGAGCTTCGGATGTAGCCTTTTGCCATAGAAAGACGACCTTTCTGTATCTTTAAAATAATAACTCAAGGGAAGAGTTTTGTCTGAATAACTTTCAAAATGTCTCTTATGTTAAAGATCTTACTCTGATAATTTGGAAATAAAGGTTTCTTCCTGTCAAAGTGTCATTTTTGCACGCATTCTTGGTATGAGGGATTGTCAATGGCACAACGCAAACAATTGTGCTGCTACATTCTCGCCAAGGAGGAGTGAATGCTGCGAGTCAGTGACTTGATGCAATCTTCTAGGTTTCCTTAAATGTAAAAATGTTTTAACTAATTTGAATATCGAATTGAGCTTAGTAACTGGGATTAATTGGAATATTGAATTGAAATTAGCTTTTTGCAAAGTGCCTTGAGACGGCATCTTTTCTAAGGGGCTTACATAAATAAACTGAATTGAATTGAACATTATTTCATAAAAAATCAATGGTTCAATTGTTTAACCCAAAATACTGGTGTGTGTGTGTGTTACAGTAACTAAACTCTGAAAATGTTAAACTAGTGATATGTTCCCCACTTAGTGCATATTATATTCGGGCCAAGTTCTCTTTCTCAACTCGAAGAACTTTTTACACTTCTAACATCCAAAATCTTCTGCATACAAAGATCAAAGTGCTGCGAAGCTGGAACAACCCTTAATACTTCTCATTAGCGCAAAAACACAGATGCACAATGACACGTCTAACAGTTGCTGGTGTCAGCTGCTGATGCCTCCAAACAGCCCAGTCCTTGTATGAAACCAGCTAAGCAGACACTGAAACACTCTCTGAGTCTAGTCTGGTGTGGCTTAGCATGAACTCCATTTGTCATGTCGCCTCTAGGCCCAAACCAACAGGGACTTTCAAAAAAATGGGCTTTAAGTCTCCAACGGGTCGGCTGACATCCACTTCTACAGATCATTAAGGCTCCACGGCTTCTCCCTCGGCAGCCTCAAACACACCAGTAGAGTCATTAAAGCCAAAGTGTAATTAAAGTTGGAATAAACAAAGGCTTTCCTCCTGGTCTTCTTATTTCTCCCTCAAACCACGTGTGCATTGCTGTTTCACACAAATTCGCACATGCTTCCTGTTGCTCTCGACTTTCTTTTTTTTTCTCTCTCTCTTTTTCCTCCTTCTTAGATGGAGCATTTGGCACTTCTGAGAGCAAACTCTCATTGGCTCCAATGATGGTGGTGGGCATGGACGAAGGCCCTCAGCCTAATTAGAAAACTAAATACTTTGAGTAATGCCTAACCCCTGGGAATACAACTGCCATATCTCTTACACAAGTGATGTGGAAGGACCCAGAATGCCACTGGGGTGTTTCACTGAAATATCCTGTGCTGTTCCCGTTTGCACAGCTGTCCACACAGACTCATGCACTTAAGACAGCTTTGCTTTCATAGTTAAAATAGAAATTTGTGTCCTAAGTGCCGCAACACAGCTAATGCTAAATATTTAATTCCCGCGGGTGCTAATTATGGGTGAGTACTGGCAACACAGATTCCCTTTTTTCACTCCACATAACAACTGTAAAAGCAATTTAAGCATTTTTCAATTAATTAAACACATAGTCTTCCAGTAACCTCTTGTCATTTTGCCCTCCAGGACCATAGCTAATTTGTGTAGAATAGAAACTGAAGAGGGGGAAGGAGTTATGGGGGAGGGGGCTGGGTGCTGTTTTCATCTTTGCAAAATGCTCCTACAAAGGAATTAAAAATAGGGAGACACATCATTTTCACCAGCACTTAAAAAAAGATCACCCTCTATTATTCTTTTTCAAAAAGGTCGCAGTGTTGTAAGTGCAGTTTTGAATGTTATGAACCTACATATCAGATGATTGTAACCACGAGCAGCAGACCCCATTATGTTATCAAAGCAGTGCGAGATAGACTGGCCATGAAGCTAATCCCCGATGTATTTTTAGTCACAACTGACTGATGAAGTGAAATTACTACATCAAAGATAAAATGGCGCTCGCTGAAAAAGCCTTTGCAAGATCAGTCTGCGACATAGAGAGCTCTTTAAGAGGCTGCAAGTCAAACTGAACTTGTACAGCTGTGTTGGCTTATTCCACAGCACAGGAGCGAGAAATAAAGAAACGCCATAAATCTACAAACATCTCCAAATCTGCCATTCCGATGTGGTTAGTTTCACTTATTTGCGACTCATTAGGGGGATTAAAAACAAATAAATGACAAAAACATATTCAAAGAAGCAAGAAATTACAGGATTTTTTTTTTTTTTTTTACCCAGGAGCAAGTAGCATCACATTAGAATCCATAGATATTGTTCTGTCTGTTTATTCCTCTGGGTGAATGTATTTATGAGCCTGTGTGTGTCTGGGGGTTTAAGGATGGGCAGAGGCTTGTCCATCCTTTTCTAAAGGCCCCCTGTCATTGCTAGACATCAGAAGCAGGCTGTGAAATTCACCTAATAGTCATTATGGGGATGCCAGCCCCTGCACATGCAATACCTGCTTGCCAAGGTGGCTCCGCTCCTGCTTCATATTTGCATTGTGTCATCTTATCAGCATTCACCCAGAAAAAGGACAGATCACATTGCAGAATGACAGCCGCATAGCTAATATCAATAAATAAGGCAGAGGCAGGAGGGGGGGGAAACAAAACGCAAGAACATCAGAAAAGTACAGCCTTGAGTCATTTAAAAATAGCAAGAAAAATACTATTTTTCTCCTTATATAAAAATTAATGTCCTGAGTCTTTGGTTGGCTTGCATGCCCCCTCCTGCCATTTGGAGCAGCCAGGAAGGGTGAACTCTTAGAACACTGCGTGCTCAGTAACTTCTGGGCCCTCGCAGTCAATAAGGCTATTTCTGATCTCCGGATGGCTAGGGTTTCAAAGCCCATTTAAACGGGCTCCCACAAAGCCGGAAGCACCAACCTCGGGCCCTCTCCCTCCCAGTGTTTCTCCCTTTCTCCTTCCTCCACCACTCTTCCTCGAAATACTGAGAGGGAGGCTCAGCTTGCCTTCTCTTTCAGTGCAGGGAAAAGAGGGGTGGTGGGGGTGAGGTGGGTGTGCGGCGGGGGCACAAGGCTTCCACATGCACGGCGGTGAGGAAAGACGGGGTCAGGGCTCCCGGTGCTAAGCTGTGAAAGGCAAACGTTTGGCAGAGTAATTACACGCCGCACTGCTCTGGGAGTGATTAGTGATAGTTGTCTGTTCAAAGTGTTTGGAGCTCTCAGCCTTTATGGGCCACGCTTGCCTTACCTCTGCTTAATGTTTAGATTGGATTTGCATCAGGAAGAGAGTTGCATGTGTCAACATAAACAGTGCGCTTGGAAAGCTCAGCGAGTGAGAACTTGAATGTGCTTCGCTGGTGCAAAATATATCTCTCTATCAGGCAGAAATTGATACATTATTATGCTGTGCCTTCAACATTTCATCTACTTTAATCATTTTTTAAGTTATAATATTATACTACAGTTCCAGATTTTCTGTTTTTGTCTAAAATGATTCAAAATGTGCTGCTCCAAGGAGTTTCAGGGTTTTGCAAAAGCTATTTGTACATTTTTGCACTTTACAAATAGAATGAATATATTTTATTGGATGTTTATGTGAAAGATCAACACAGAGTACAAGGAAAGAACATGGGATTTTTGTGCTTTCCTATTGTTTTCCAAGTGAAAATCAAAAGAGTGTGGCATTCGTTTGCATTCAGTCTTCTTTAATTAGATTACCCTAAATTTAAAGGGTCAGCTAAAAGGGAGAAGCTGAAAGCAAGATTATGAAATAAAACAATTTCCCAAGATCTGGAAATCTCGGAGAGTGCGGCATAACTGTTTCCCTAACAAAAGATGGCCATACTCCTAAATTTTAAAAGCCTGGCAAGGGAAACTTTAATCAAAAGCAGCAAAAGGTTTATGGTTTCTCTGGATGAGTAACAGAGATCAACAGCTCAGGAGGGATAATCCACTGACAGGGAAACTATTAGTTGTATGCTTGAAAAGTAAAAACACTAACAAGGAATAACAGAAAGAAATCCTTTGTGGAAAGAACCCTGCATGAAGTCACATAACAGGCTTTGAATAGAAGGTGCTTTGGTCAGATGAAACCAACGTCATTCATTTTTGACTCGTTAGGTGGAACAAAACACCCTACCCCATAATGGCTTGAGGCTGGGCTGAAGTTCATTTTCCAAATAGATCATGACCCTAAACATACACCTGGACCTACAAATAAATAATTTAAATCCTATGCATTCAGGTTTTGCATGTTCTTGCCAAAATCCAGCTCAAAAGTAAATTGGCAGTGTTTGCGACGTCAAAATGGCTGATGCTCCAAAACGAACTGCAAAGAGAAATTGGCAAAAATTGCTTTCTGTTGACAGAGAGGGCTGGTGGAGCCATTCTCCAAAAGAGTTGCACTGAAAACTGCAGCAAAATGTGGTTCTACAAAGAGCTGACTCAGGCAGCTAAATGCAAATATACATATGGCATATGTGTTAGATTTTCTAAGTGAAATATTTTTAAAATTATGTATTATTTTCTTTCTTTGTATTGGTCTATCATAAGAAATCCCAGTGAAACACATTGACATTTTGGTGATAACATGACTAAACATGCACGGCGCTGCGCCTCTAGCTGTATCTGGTCTGTTTTGCAGCTCTTGAGCATAATGTTCCAACTCGGTCCAAATAATGCCTGCCCATTTCCGGGTCAGATGACACGAAGGTGCATTGTGATCACCTAGCTCAGATATCACAGGGTTGACAGGATTTGATGTCCTTTATGTGTTGATGTTGGCTTTTTGTTCTGTCCCAGCGCAGCCTGCAGATGAGAAGGAACTCCAGAAAACAACACATTTGGTTTTAAATCATCTCCCGATTCCAGGGTGTTGGTGTAACTGGAGAAACGTACAACAGAACACAGAAAGTTGGGGAAATAGGTAAATATTCACAGCAGCTGCTTTGCCTAGTACAATCAAATTGAAATACACATGATATTTAATTTCTCTTGTGTTCACTGTTTAAAGACATTAATAGTTGTAAAATGAGTAGCTTTCTATTACATTTTCAAATCTACCTCACCTACAAAGTATTATTTAAACCCCTGAAAGCCTGGGATACAGCTGAGAAACATATTAATCCTCCTGAAATCTTTTAGGCCAAACAAATATCCGGACAAATCAGAACTGCATGTATCTAACGGATGATAGGCATCATATTTCAACACCCTCTCCCCCTAATCCCAACACACAGGGGCCGACTGACACAGGCGGGATAGCTGGGTGGCAAAGCAGAGCAGAGACAAACACGGCCCCGGACAGGAAAGGAAATACCTCAGGGACTTTTAGGGATTGGTGAAAAGGTAAGGCAGTACCTGCAGTGCAATCCCTTCCAAATCTGCACCAGGTGTCAGGTATTAGGGGGAGCATCTCCTCTTTGGATTTCCACATCTGGTTCAATCACCCAGGGCAGTGTGTCAGACGTTGGACAAAACAGAAGAAGACAACAGAGAACATTTCTGACGGGTAAAAAGAAAAAAAAGAAGACTGTACCTTGTCAAAAAAAAAAAAAAAAAAATCATGTGGAGGATAATTGAATTATTTTAAATGATTCACAGGACTGACATTTAAATATTAAATCATGTGTGAAAGTACTCTCATGAGAGTACGGAATAACGTAAAGACTGCAGTGAGACAAAAATATGATATGTGGGCAGGAGAACTGAAGAGTTTGGCTTTTAATGAGTTAGATTTAGAAATACAATTACACTCAATCCCATGGAGGGTTTCAGTTAACTACAAAGAGAAGTGAGACCAGACAATTCCCTGTGTGATAATACAAAGCAAGAGGGTACTCTACAGAATGAGGAGCTCGGTATTAATATAATATCCTCAATCGTGAAGACAAATTCGAAATTGCTCTAACGCTAGCTTCTCGGCTTCAATGAATTAAGTGTTTTAGCAAGTACAGCTGTCCTGAAATGGAAAATAAAAAAAGTGAAAAAAAAATAAAATAAAATAAAAATACGGCACTTACAAGGATATGAAGCGAAGCTGGCATTGTTGTTGCCACAGATTATACATGACACTCTAAATCACTGGGGCTGATTGTGAGATGTTTAAATGTATCAGAGGCAAGGGAGACGAAACTTAATACCCCGGTGCTGGGAGACGGAGAATGCGACCGGGCACGTGCGGAATGCAGAGTGGCGGAGAGGAAAGCGGCAATCTACATTTCTAACGCCGAGGATGTTTCCTATTCTGTGTTTATGAAACATGGCTACCGGGACTACAAAGGTAAGGGGATACGGCATCAAAGTCTGCCCTGACAAAAACAAAACAAAACAAAAAAAAACAAAAAACAGCTGCAGTGGAATGCGTTACAGAACATAATACTCCACCTCCTCCTTCTCCTCCTCTCCCCTAAGCAGTCTCATTTGATTACAGTGTAGCAGGCCCAAAATCAACCCCTTAATCCCAGTTCTCACTCCCCACTGGTGTTGTGAGTTGGAGGTAGAGCAGAAGTTGGCAAAGCGACACGGGGGACGGGGAGCCGGAGAGCTGATGTGTTGTGGAGGAGAATCTCTCATTCGGAGAACAAAGGAACACGGTTAGCTGGTGAGCCGACGTGTCCGCAGCAGGGGCTGAAAGTGGCTGTTGTCCTCAGCGCGGTGACTCAGGTGGAGACAGCATGTCTGATGACGGTGGAGGCAGTGTATCGTTTACAGGCTCCCTTCGAGAAGCCCCCTTCGCATGTCCGTCTCCAGCCACAGATTTTTGCACTCTACTTAGGGCAACAAGAGTCAGGCTCAGCATTACAAGCCTATTAAAAGATACTTTTAATTATGCCCCACTCTCCCGGGATCACTTCTTCCGTGACTGCTGTATTTCTTTGGCATGTGCACTTAGGAATGGCACAACCAGGAGCACGTGTTGTTTTCTCCTTCCAATTAAAGGGCATGTTGACAGATTAAGGCTGCTTCTGGTTTGTGCTCCACTAACGCATTTAGGGAAGATGATGAACACTGGGGAGTTGGTGGGGCTGCGGAGGGGAGGGGTAGTGGAGGTGGAGGTAGGGCTGAGGTAGGTGGGTTGGAGTTGAGGTGGGTCTGCAGAGGGGTGGGTGGGGGGGGGGCGTCGGTATAAGGAGAGGCAGATAGAAGAGAGCAAACAAGAGAAAGAACATGCACATGAACCCTGAGGGATTAATGTGTTTACATTACCTGGGCTGTGATCTATCACCAACCTCGTCAACTTCTATTATGCATCACATACATAAGCAAGAAACAGACCTGGGAGCCCCTGCAACTCACTCATACTATTTCAATTGGATTAAGTCAGAGCAAATATCTGGGACACTGCTCCCACACTGTGGTTTCAGTGTTTTGGCACTCATTGGATTTGCACATTGTATCGCCTTACGTTTTGTGAAGCAACACACTTTCCTCCTTCCTGCGCATCTCATGAGCTTTAAGGTAGAATGGAATTATTACCTGATGGCATCTTCAAAACAAACTGTACTTCTGGTTGGATCAATTAAGCCGAAACAAACAAGTACTACCAGAGAGACGGGGGAATAACTGTTCATGTTTTTCTTCTTCTTTGGTTTCCAGCTGTAGTGTACAGGTGTGTCTCGAAGTTCGTATATAAAACTTTTTTTAGAAAGTTATTTATCTCAGTAATTCAATTTTAAAAAAGTAAACAGTAATTATATAGATAAAAAAAACACAAATTAATACATTTGAATCAATTCTGGTCATGTTGGTGATTACAGCTTACAGCTAAAACCCAAAATTTAGTCTTGCAGACAATTATATTATTACACAACAAGCAAAAAAAAATGAATACAGAAATATTATTTTATAGGTATGGTATGGCCCACAAAAGGACTTCAGCTAATTTAACATACATATGTAGCAGATAAGCACTGACAGCAAACAGGTGATCTACATCAAGCCATTTCTAAAGAGGGTCATTCTTCACTATTAGCTGTATCCAAACATATTATTGAAAAGTTCAGTGGAAGGAAAAAGTGTGACAGAAGAAAGTCTGTCTCAAGCTCTGCCTTGAGAGAACTGTGAAGAAACAAAAATACATTAATTACATTTAATTGGTATTTCCAATATGAATTTTTGGAGAAATTTAATTTTAGGTTTTTATTTAGGTGCAAGCTATAATTATCAAAATTAACAGAATTAACTGCCTGGAACATATCCAATGAATAACAATGAATATTAATAATATAATACTCACTTTTTAAAATGTATTTCTGAAATAAATGTACTATTAAAGATTTTTTTTAGCTGTCCCTTCATAAGATACGTTGTTGTAAAGTTTTGGCATCACTAAGGATGCCTGTAGTTAAGTCTGAAGGAAGGGTCACTGCAAGAGCTCATATTCACACTCCGGCATTATTCAATCAATATTCATTTACTTGGTGAGTCTATTGACTCATTTCTGAAGGAATACAGAACTTCAGGTCGTCCATCTTCAGATGAAGAAGTGTGAATTATCCCACTTATAGCTTCTGCCATACGAAGTGAATCTTGATACGCCCCACAGATACAGGGGTAAATAAATATTTCTAATAAAACACCAAAAGAAGAAAAAGAAGAAGAAGAAAAAAAAAGAAATCAATGGTTGCTTCCTGTGATCCTTCTCAGGCAAATCAATCATCATCTGCTCAGCTGGCAGGCTGCTGCTGGAGGACGGTGCTGCAGCTAAACAGAGAGAGAGGGAGACAGAGAGGGGTGTGCAGTCTTTGTCTGATACCTCTCATTTTGGAATCACTTCTCATAATGGGGTCATCATTTCATCACTTAGCCAATCCAGAGGTCTGCCATTCAGCTTGGCGGGGGGATTGTGGGCAGTGAGGGTGAGATGTGCACGGGTACAGAAACCCCATCAAGAGGAAACACACACTCACTCTCACACCATGCATCTTCATTTAAGTCACTGAAGAAGTACAGAGAAAACAAACTTGTTGCCCTTAAAACTCATATCAGCTCATCGGGTTCCAGATCATTTGTTTGTTTGTTTTTGTTCTTCTGTTTCACAACACAAACTGATTTGATAATTACAAAGTGGTCATTCATAAAAGGCATTCACAAAAATGAGGAAGGAGGCAATTACTGACAATTAAGTCAAGTAAATGAAAATGAAGTGTGTTTGTGGTGTGTTTGGAGCCTGAAGGAGTGTGTGTTCATTGCTTGGTGACTTGAGAAGACGTCCACATCATGGATCTGAATGGATTTCAAACAAAACACAGTCAGTACAATTTAAAAAAAAAATACAAAAATGTACAGTTTTGTTAGGTAACAAAAGAAAAACACTTTTTAAATGAAAACGGACCGCATCTAAAAATCCAAAACACTACTGAGAACAGTAGCTAACATTTTCTTAATTCAGGTTTAGTCAGCATGCAGAGTGCATGTATGTTTAATCATTTAATAACCCTTGGAGAAAAAAAATGCAAGGTCAAAAATAAATTACATCCATTATTTGCCGCAGATCTCCCTAAAGCATTTGGAGCGAAAACTGTTTTGAATTTCAATGGGATTCCAAGTGGCAAAAGCCCTCAGCTAATACATCAAAGAAAAATTGGTGTCAACTAATCGGTTTAGGACACAGATTTAGAATGGTTAAAAATCCCATGAATACTTCAAGCATTTTTTCCCCCTTTTTCCTGTACACCACTTAAGGCTTTGGGGAGCAGCGCAAACTGACCTTGCGCTCCAGAAACCTGTCCGCCACTCGACACAAATGACTGTTTAACTTCATCCAGCCACGCAATTAGTCCGCCACAATGCATAATGTTGTGTAATAATAGCCTCTATATCCAATTTAGATTACAGTTGCTCCCTCAGGCATTTTAAGTGGCACACACTATCTTTCACTCGCTTCTTCTTAGCCAAGAAAAGCCGTTTTCATGCGTCAAAGAAAATAAAAATGCGGTGTAATTCTTTCAAGAGGAAGGAAAGAATGGGAAAAAAATAAAAATGAAAAAAAAAACAAAAACAAAAAAAAAAAACAATGAAAACCCAAGATGACATCCCACTTTCACTCATCAGGAAAAAAAAAAAAGGGGAAGACGCTACTTACCTCCTCCTTTATCTGCACGGCGCTGAGAGGCGGTGGCAGCTGCTGTAACCCCGCTCCTTTTAAAGGCGCTGGGATCTTCAAATCATGGCTCTGACTTCAGGGAGCCGACTCTGAAACAAAACGCATCAAGACAACATGACACACACTCTCTAACTCTTACAACACACATCTTACTAAATACGATAAAATAAAATAAAAAAGATTTGTTCACTAAAAAAAGAGCTTCTAATAAAGAAACATGCTCCCATTTTACTAATTAAGTTGCATTTTACATGACAAATATTTGGAAAAAAAAAAAAAAAAAGAGACTTTCAAAAACTCTTAGAGAAAGTTCCGATTTGAAGCGGACTCTCTGAGCAGGTCTATCATATCAGTTTCATCTCATCAGCCTGTCATGTAGAGGCCGCTTCCTGCGTCCATCCTTCTCTCTCCCTTTTCTCCTCTCCTTTCTGTGACTCTCCTGTCTAAAGTCTGAGTGTGCTCGCACTGTGTAACGCCGTCATCACTCTTTGCTCTCTGGAGGGGTTTCAGAGCGTAAGAAGCACGTGACAGAGTGTGTGCATACACTCTTTAGCAGCGCCTACAGCGATCCCTTTCGGCTCATCTGAGACTTCAGCTGCAGCCAGTCACCAAATTATTTAAACTTTAACTTAAATTATTAAATCACTATAAAAACGGAATAATCCTTAATAATAAATAATATTAACAACAACAACAACAATAAATAATAATAATAATAATAATAATAATAATAATAATAATAATAATAATGGTGTTATCTTTATATTATTATTATTACAGCTTAATACATCATTTAACTTCCTGTAAAGGGTCTGTCATAATTGAAATAAAAATAAAAGTTCCAGCATCTGTTGCATTCTATTTATTGCCATCCTGCATTTCAGAATAGAAATATATCTGCTGAGATCAAATGAGATTACACCCTCTAGTCCAGGCGGATTTGGCGTAGTTGGCACTAATCTGCCGCGGCTTCAGGGTTTACGACTTTCTGAGAGCGCTTATGGGTCTGGTTTATTCCAGGATCCATTGCAAAAACTATTTAGTCTCCGTCTCAGTTAAATCTGTCGAAGTTTATTATTAAGAACAAGCCACGAATGTCCCTCTTCTATTGAAAAAAAAAAAATGATGACGGTGATTTGTATTCTTAAATTTACAGGGGGAAAAAAATGTTCCGAGGGAAAAAAGTTGCTTCTTCTCGGTCTGGAAGAGTTTTCGCCGTTTTACTCTCACTTTTCTTACAAGCGCAACACCTCAGCTGGCGTTTAAGAAAGCCGACAATTGCAATAATCCATTTGAACCACCCCAAACTCCCTCCACAGACGCGGATGTGAACACAATGCGCGCAGAGATCGAACAGCATCTGTCTGCTCGTTTAGCGCACGAAATATGGAGGGGGGACTGGGGGGGAAACACGCGTTTTCTTTTTCTTTACGCACAAAGAAAGCGATCGCTGCAGCGAGGCGCCTTTTTTTTCGTTCCTGGCGGTATCTTGCAAGCCCACATCTCCTGCATACAACAGCCGATTTGTTGTTGATCAAGTGTGAAAGTAAGGACTTCGTATTTGGGAGAAAGGGGAGGAAAGTTGAGAGTTGATAGACTCGCATGACGTCGCCGTCCAAAAAGGGGGGCTGCCAGGCGCACTTGAGGCTCACTGCAACGAGGCTTGTTAAAAACGGGAAAAATAGAGAAATTGAGAATGAGAAGGCTTGTTAGTTAACGCGAGAGAAGGGAGGGGGTGAGGAAGAGAGAGAGAGAGAGAGAGGGGGAGAGAGAGAGAGAGAGAGTGCATGGGTTTGGACAGGGGTTGTGGTTACCCAGCATAAGCTTGCCTTTCCCTTCTGTGACTACACCCCGCGAGGAGGAGCGTGCTGCGCAGCGTAGTAGGCGTCAGGATCCTCAATTTCCAACTTAGCATCTTGGCAGGACGTTTTCCCAAGCAAAGCCCCCCGTCCGACGGGAAAAAATAAAAAAAATAAAACTTCTGCACAGGCATGAGAGCGACGGTGCAACTCAGATAAAGGAGCAGCAGACTGTGAACTCTTCCGACGGACAGAGGCTGGCTGGCTGGCTGGCTGGCTGGCAGCGACCAAAAATAATCCGCTTCTTTTTTTTCTTTTTTTTTTTTTTAATTTCGGCAGTTCACTTTTTGATTTCTGCGCTGTCATTTGCAAGAAGAGGACAGACATCGGGGTCTGCATACACGTAGCTCATATGCGCTCCGGCAGCAGCGCATGAGAAGACACACACAAAAAAAGCGGGGGGAAAGTGCGCAAGTTTAAGTGGCTTCACACTCTCGGGGCTCCAGCATGGCGTATCCTCAGGGCTACTTGTACCAGCCGTCCGCCTCTTTAGCCCTGTACTCTTGCCCCGCGTACAGCACCAGCGTCATATCGGGACCCAGAACCGAGGAGCTTGGGAGATCCTCTTCGGGATCCGCGTTTGCGCCCTATGCCGGATCTACCGCGTTCACCAGCGCCTCTCCGGGCTATAACTCCCATTTACCGTACAGCGCGGACGCGGCGGCGGCTGCCACTTTCACCTCATACGTGGTGAGTAAATTAAAGGTGATTATTGATCCAGAGAGAGCGCAGAAAGCGAATCAGAAGTGAAAAAAAAGTGTAAGGGTTCTGCTTAATCGAAGCAAGAGGTTGTGTTTGTTAAAGTAAAAAAAAAAACAACTACATTTTCAGGAGTTTCCGCGCCAGTATATATATATATATAATTATATATAAAATTTGTAATTTGTGTGTGTGTGTGTGTGTGTGTGCGTCTGTATTTTTTATCTAAAAAGGAGAAACACTACCCTGAATTCACTCTGCACGACAGAGTGCAGAAGCGCCATATGATTGGAGCTTATGGGTCACTATTTGTTTTTATAAGCTTATTAACTGCGTCAGCTGCGGAATTCAACCCCAGCTGCAATGAAAATTAGATTTGCCGTTTTGATTTTGAATCTCCTTGTTGTTGTTTTTCCCCCATGAGATAAGTTCTCAAACCGTCTTTAAAGGCCAAATAACAACAAAAAAGGCACATGAAAATTAAGATAATAGAATTATTATAAGGACTATATTATAGGTCGTTTTATACTTGTTCAATAGTTTGTCCAGCAAATATTTCGTACCTATGTGTTGCGACAAAATAAAACAGGAAAGTAAATGATCAGACATCATTTAAGACATAAAAGTTACCCACAACTCTATAAACATTTTACTGAATTTAAGGCATGTGCGTCATCATGCGCGTTTGTTTTACAGTGCACGCGCATGTGCGTGTGTGTTTACTTCTGATTTTTTTTTTTTTTTGCAATTGTTTAGAAAATAACTCAAGTTTCAAAATATTTGTGCATTCACTAATATTTTTTGTTCTTATTCCAGAGTTCTCCCTACGATCACACAACGGGAATGGCTGGTTCTATTGGATACCACCCTTATGCGGCGCCCCTGGGCACCTACCCTTACGGTGACCCCGCATACCGCAAGAACGCAACGCGGGACGCCACCGCCACCCTGAAGGCTTGGCTCAACGAGCACCGAAAGAACCCATATCCAACTAAAGGGGAGAAGATCATGCTGGCCATCATCACCAAAATGACCCTCACACAGGTGTCCACCTGGTTCGCTAACGCCAGGAGGAGGCTAAAGAAGGAGAACAAGATGACCTGGACCCCCCGCAACCGGAGCGAGGACGAGGAGGAGGACGAGAACATCGACTTGGAGAAAAATGACGACGACGAGCCAAACAAGCCTCTTGACAAGGGGGACTCCACAGACACGGAGGCAGGTCGGTGTTGCAGGGGGGGAAAAAAAGAAAGAAAAAAAAGGGGGCAAAAAAAAAAATCATCAATTTTTCATCGCAGTCGTTTCCACTCAAGGCGCAAAATTGATTGCTGGTTAATGGTGGTGTATAATTTATAATGAGACAATTGCTTTAAATAATAATCACCTTGAAGTCCCCTCGTTTGACTTTTCATTGGCTGAAATTGCTGGGGACGCGCAGTGTTTAGCAGTCAATTTATCTTTAACGGCATAATAAGGATGCAAATGCTGAAGTGGGCTGGGAATTCAAGTGAAAGTGCTTTTACTCTGATTATTTCTGCTGAACACCATTATAATTCTAATGCATCAAATGGAAAATATAAATGTATATATTTTTTAAAAATCGCATGGTAATGTTAACAATCTTTAATTATTGTAATTATGAAGTAATTCCGCTTTTTTAGTCTAGTGCACTTATTTATGAGGAACTTTATAAGCGCAGTAAAACGAATGTAGTTTTGCTTAAATGTGATATTTTAGTACATAGTAGTTTTTTTTTTCTTTTGCCTCATGATCACCTAAAATACTTTTTTTTTTTTTTCCAGTTCCACCAGTAATGCGCTGTTGCGATTATTTGGCAATGATTCCTTTCTTTATTTGCGCTTCAGATCACAAACTACTGAACCCAGGGGACATTGGCTGTGACAGATTTAAAGAAGAGAGCCATGGTAAAGAGACGGATCCCCTCCTGAGCGACTCGGAGTTAAAAGAGCAGGAGGAGCGGACTACGGAGCTGCTGCCGGACTCAGCCAAGCCGACCACCTCGTCTCCACCAGCGGTGCCCCGGGGGAACCAGGCCGGCGCGACGCAAGACAAACCGTCCGATTTGAGCCACCCGCAGAATACGGTGACCAGCAACGTGACCTCTGTTATCCACTCGCCCCCTTCAGCCCCTAAACCCAAACTTTGGTCGTTGGCGGAGATCGCGACGTCTTCAGACAGGTGTAAGGGAAGCGGCGACGCGCAGCAGGCGTGCCCCGGCTTGGGTCAGAGCGCAGTGCTGGGCACCAACGCCTCTCCGTCCCGGTCCTCCCCCCAGTGCCCGCTCCCCAACAGCACGGTCCTATCCAGGCCTCTGTACTACACCTCCCCCTTCTACCCCGGCTACACGAACTATGGTGGCAGCTTTGGACCCCTTCACAGTAACCACGGCTCGGTGACCACGGGCTCCACGGCACATTTCAATGGATTAAACCAGACTGTGTTAAATAGAGCAGAGGCCTTGGTAAGGGAGAGCCAGAAAGTCAGAGGCCAAACGCAGGTAGATCTTTGTAAAGACTCCCCTTATGAACTAAAGAAAGGTATGTCAAATATTTAATACCTGAATATTTTCCACTTCACCACGGACTTCTATTTATTTTATTTTTTTGTGGTTGCATTGAAAAAAAAAACAACAAAAAAAAACAAGGAAAAAAAACGAACAAGAAGAATGCTGAAGCAAATTCTGAGAATATGGTTATTTTCTGAGTAAATGCTTATCTTCAAAATAATTTTTAGTTTCTGAATGGTTAATCCTAAAAAAAATGTAACAAGAATGGTCTTAATTGCTGCAGCCGCCTATTTGTATGAAAGACTAACATGTATATTTAATGTAGCTTTTTGTATTTAAAATGGACAACACGCTATCTTTGAAGTAAATTATGGAGAAAAAAAACTACACACTTGTGCAGAGGTTATTTGGTGGAACAGCTGATGTTGCTTGGTTTGTTTACTTGCATTTTGCACGATGACAGATGGTCTAAAGGTCATTAGTCTCACAACACACAGGCAGTTTTTGGGAGTTTTGTTTTTATGATTTTAATTTTATTAGGTCAAATTCCACTCAATCCTTCAATTATTTTCAATGTCTCTTTTTTTCTTGCGCGCGTTTCTAAAAGTGGATGTTGACATAACAACAGCAGCAAAGCGCAGCCATTTAACCCAATTACCTTTTCGTGTTCTACCCAGAGCAATCAGGTGCTGAACTCCGGTAATGAGCAGGATTTTATGCCAAATTTAGACCTCATTACTATTTTCTAAGGCGTGGCAAAGCTGTTTAAAAGGGACGCGACCATGCATTTAAAACATACTGGCCCATTATATATCATTAATCGAGTCTCTCTCTCTTTTTTTTTTCTTTTTTTTTAAATTGCGCGTTAGATGTGAAACTCTGCAGAACGTTGCCATGCAGGCAGCAGACACAGAAACATATTATGAGTGCGTGCAAGCCAGCGCTCTCTCTATAACTCTTCCAACTTCTGCAGGTAGGTGTCACACTTGCTCCTACAATTTCAGGGAGGGGTGGGGTGTGGGAGTCTGGTAATCCGTAACGGAAACCCATCCGCGATCGAATTGCCTGGTAAAAGTTATTATAATAAAAATGTGATAATAAGTACAGCAAAAAGAAGAAGAAAACAAAAACAACTGAAGCGACAACAGTAATCAGTTAATGTGACGGGAGATTAAAAATGGCATAACTTCAGAGCAATAAGGAAGAAATCAGACTAAATTAATTATCACATTTTATTATTTTTTAAAGCTTGTTCTTATTGAATATAGAGGCGCAAATAATTCAAATATTATTACGAAACATTAGGATTAGATGTGTTGTAGGCCTCAAAGCCAAAAGGCCTTATTTTCTTTCTTTTTTTTTTACTGTCAGTTCTTTTTATTCGTTTTTTTTAATTTATTTATTACCTCTTTTTAAAGGGCATTGAAAAGGTATAATTATTATTATTGATGTCGTTATTGTTGACCTCCACTGCTGTGGGATGGCATGCTCTTGTTTATGGCCGCCATTAATCTCTATAGTTTGCTTTTTTTCCCCCACTTCTCCGGCGTGAAATCTCCCCTGAGGTTTCAATAATTCCCTTAGCCTTAATGTCCTCTGTTCGGCTCCTCTATTTTAATCTGACAGAGTGTGCAAGAGCAGTGATTGCGACACATCAGCCGGCTAAATAGCATAATTATGTTTTTTTGTTTTTTTTTACACCCTTCTTTTTCTTCTTCCTGCTGTTGATCCCCGGAGGGATATGGAGCTGTTCGATGCGACGTCTCCTCAGAGAGTATTTAGGAGTTTCATTAGAAAACATTACCGAATCATGTGTGTGAAGACATTATTTTTTTTTTTTCCCGTCTTTTGCTGAATTTCTTTAGGATTCGAATTTGTATGATTGAGATAGATTAGGGAAGTTTTTTTTTTATATTTGTTTACATTTGATTTTAATTCAAAGGGAGTTTTAGGCGTTTGACAAATCACAACTAAAAATACAATTTTTAAAAATTATTTTTCGTCTTTTTTATTTTATTTCCCATCTTTTATTGGATTACTTGCCTTTTTTTTCTAGTCCCACGATTCAAGTTGACTTAAAATATTTACTACTTCAGTATGCATATCCATTCATTTTGTTAATATTATTATTATTATTATTATTATTATTATTATTATTATTATTATTATTATTATTATTATTACAAGAAAACGTTGGGAATTAACATATTCAATGTCGATATAAGCCTATGTTCTATAATGCTGAACTGCTGAAGGGGCTGTGCAGGAATTACAGGCCTAACTGTAATTATCTTCAAGTTTCTGGGGAAGAAAATGAAGATGAAAAAGAGAAAATCACCAACCAAATTAATATAGACTGTATATAATCGTTGATTATTCTTGTTCTCTTTCCCTGCGTGATAAAAGCCAGTCAATTAACCCCAGATTACTCGAGGAAGCGGAGCGGGAGAATTTGCGAGCCTTCATCAGAGAAGGCATGACAGCCTGCAGGGGAGATCCTCCCAGCAACTTTTTTTTTTTTTTTTTTCCCTCAACTCGGTCCCTGGCTTCCCATCCGCTTGAATGGCGTGTCGGTTCATTGTTGGGATCGCTACAATTTGAGAATACTAAGTAGGCTTGAAGCCGTTCCCACGTGTGAAAATGAAGGGGGGAAAAATAAGCCGACAGGGGGAGAAACTGGAGAGGAAGAAGAGACGCTCTGTAACCTTCACTCCGACTTTGTTACTGAACCTTAAGCGTATAGAATCGGGTTAAAAATGTTTGTTTCGTTGTTGTTTTTTTTCTTTTAGTTTTTAGTTTTCTACTCTTTTTTTTTGTTTAACCTAAAACAACCTGTATATATCCTGCAGTCCCCAATAATACATTAATCATAAAATTAAATTAATTATATCACTTTAAAAAACAGTCATATCGAAATTGTTGTCACAAAGGGAAAAAAAACCGACTAATTGTTTCCAGCTGGATGACATTTTCCTGGTTCAAATAGTTGATATTCACGAACAATGAAGCCAATATAAACGAATGAATAACAAAAATAGACAAGTTTTTAATAATGTTTTTTAGATAGATCTAACAATGTGGCGGACATCGGTAGCGACCACAAAACAGTTAATGAGAGTTATACTTAAATTTTATGTATACTTTTTTTCTATTTTATTTTGTTCGATTTTTTTTTTCTTTTTTAGAAGGCTGAATGAAACTCAGAGATTTCGTTTTGAGGCTGACATAAGATATGAGAACCAATCCAACCTCGACATCGACCGGTCAAATGTCTCGTTGAACGCCTCTCAACTGTTTATCTGCGTCGGTCCGCGGTGTGAAACCAGAACCTGTTGAATTTCGCTCATAGCGCTCGGAGCATCTTATATAAACAAGACTATTGATGCAACACGACTTTGTAGTTGGGAGTCGGATTCAGCTCGAGTGCGTAAAAAGACACCGGCTGTATAGTTGGCAGACTCAGATTATTCGCAGGGGTCAAGCTCATGTGCTGAAACGCACCCGATGCCAAGTGCGAAAAAATAAATTAATTTAAAAAAAAATAGGGGCCTCAGAAAATATGGTTGTTTATAATTGTCACTGAGGCTGCAGAGACGTTCGATGCATTCTTCCACTTCTTTGAAATATTCTAAAACACAAGATGACATGGTAATAAGTATCTGTAAAATATTTTTGCAAGGTTTGCTTTGCCAGAAAGATTAAACCTCCGCCATAAAAAAAAAAACAAACAAAAAAACAAAAAACAAGGGGGGCTAATTAAGGACGCAAGATTTTACTTCTTTATACAGAGAAGTGTTTTGGTACAGAACCAGTTCACCTTTATGTCTAAACAAGGTGCTGTATATAAAAAAAAAACAAAAACAAAAAACAAACAAACTCTGACGTCTCTGTGTAACATTACACTCTAATCACGCAGAGTAACTTGCTCATGTTAAATGGAGTTATAAAGCAGACTTGAACCTACTTAAGTGGCCCAGATAAAGTGTCAAAAAGTGATTTACCTCTGTTTTCCTGCACTTCACGGACTGTTTTTCTATTTCTCCATATAGAGCCCCTCTGGGAGAGATTACATGTGTAATTTTCAGCTGTGAGATGTTTTAAGTGACCTACCCCCCCTTCTCCCCCAACATAAATAAAACATTTTTATGAAGTACAAAAAAACAACATTATAAAGGAGTGATGCGCTCAGATCCTTGGACTGGACTGCCATGTCCAGTCCAAGGATCTATATATGTCTATATAT
>NW_015112905.1:137288-138746 GCF_001443285.1 Poecilia latipinna
TGACTTGACTATATATATATATATATATATATATATATATATATATATATATATATATATATATATATATATATATATATATATATATATATATATATGGGTTTAACTGGATTTAGGTGAGGATAACAACTCAATTAGCTCAAATTCCTGAACTGCTTCTACAGTGCAAACAAGAAGCCTAATTTTACTTAATTGGAGACACAATCTGCACAAGCACACACATGCACATCCACAAAGCTCTCCTCTGAAAGCACCTTGACTCCTTGAAAGGGGACCAATCTGCTCTGACAGCAGTGTGGCGTGAGCCTCTGACCCTGTGACTGCAAAGGGTCTGTGTTCAGTGGCCATGTAAGGGCTCACTGGAGCTCACACTGAGGGGTACTGCCCTGCCCTGAGGGAGGCGACATGCACAAACACACACACACACACACACACACACACACACACACACACGCTATATGTATATTATGTACATATATATATAAAATGCAGGGGCGGACTTGTGGCCATGCCAAAGCCCCTCAGGTATGCATGGCCACAGAGCAGAATGAGTTTGAGTCCAGAACGTAGGTGGAACCACCGTCACTTTCTTCTTCCTCTGGCCATGCACGAGTATCCTGCTTTAAAGGTGAGCAGGTTCGATACACAAATACACATGTGCAATCTTGAAACATGTATGGTTTACAATCGTTCCACAACCCAAAACGGAAAAGTTGCAATAGTTGTTCAAATCAGTAAAATAAAAAAGGAAGGTCTCTATAAATCTGGATTGGCAGCTCTAATCTCACAAAGCGTATGGCCGTGAAGAAGATTGATGAACTGTTTTCTTTCAGTGACTTCACAGGGTCCACAAGGGAGGAGGGGTACCGAGCTGCCTCAATGTTTATTTACATTTGCCCTTTTTAAATGATCCCTTTCTTCTCAACATCTGCTCCACATTACCACACAGATATCTGTCCTAATGACCGCTATAATGCCTGCGCTCACACACACAGGCCTTGCCTGTAACATTACCATTATCCACCGTCATCTGGGACACTTTACCCTCCTCAAACCACCTTGCGCAACAAAAATTGGTCCTTCCATCACTGCTAGGCCTTTATTTTTGTGCAAAGCTTCTAATTTTCGGTGCTCCCAGTTTGGTGTAGTCTGAGGGATGCAAATGGCTCTTTACTTAATTGAATCAGCTCCCAAGATGGACATAAAGAGGGGGGTCTAGCTTTCTACTCAGTTTCCCCAAGTTATTCCAAGCCCTGCCTCAGCTCAGCAGTAAAGGGATCCCTGCGTAAGACCAGACCTCACTCTCACAAGGACAGAAGCTGCACTGATCCCGACTGGAACAGTTAGCATCGGAATGCTAACTTTAAGGTGCTTATTATAAGTGATGTAACTCAATGTACCCAGACAGGAACAATCACAATGGCTTCTCCAAGTTTTGCAAGATGTGCATATCTGCAT
>NW_015112905.1:142151-165164 GCF_001443285.1 Poecilia latipinna
GCATATCTGCATGGCTGAATATAAACGCAAATTGAAACCAATTAGTTTTGTTCATGTCTCTGATTGTTTGCAGACATTAGAGAACGGTTTTAAAATATGTATCTCCTTGGGTTTCTGAGGGGCTTGGGTTCGGGTGGGACACTGTGGTGGCCACTCAGTTTTAAAGAATGAATTTAAGATAGAAAATTATGATAAATTACAGATGAAAATACACAGAAAGAAATTCAGTATCAGGCACTCAAATTCAACAATAATGTCAATTAGTAAATAACTTTCTATGAAGGAATCTCAGCAACCTTCATTGCAATTGACTTTCCAGAAAACCTCTTGCTGAGGATTTGATAAAAGTTGCAACATTTATTTGTTTAAAAATACATTTCTTTTTGTCTTCCACAGTGCCTCTCCTCTTTTGAAATTCAGTGACTCAGTCTCAAATGACACCAGGATCACTGAGGTCAAACATTAGGGGAAAAAAACAAACCATCAAGGCTAAATGTAGCCAAGGCTAACAAAGCATGTTCCAGCAAATCAGACCTACTCATTATTTTGTATTATTGTACTGTACTTAAAAAAACATGCATTTATAAATTATTAGGCTGTTTTAAAATCTGTCCTTAATTTCAAGTTTTGCCATAGTAAAACATACCAAAACCTCTGAAATTATGGCTTTTTGTTTTAAAATTAGTAGTAGCCCCAATCTGACAATCTCCTACAAAACATTTTAAAAAATACAAAAACATGATGAAAAAGCTGCAGTGACTGGCAGCCAGTGGGAGTGTGCTGCTGCACACTGATGAACAGTGTGGTTTACAGCCAACTCCAATAGGTAATCTCATCAGAGAGGGGCTGTAAACAGATAAGAGACCACCCCTAACTACCCCCCTCTGCCAACTGCATCCTTCCCAATCGAGATGTCCCATCGCACTCGTTAAACGAGAACTGCTAACACCTCAAGCAGGCTCGCACGGCCAGCCTAAAACAAGGCTCAAGACATCTATTGACCTCATTTTCAATAAAAGGAGCTACTTCCAGTCTGATGGATGATTTGCTGGTCTAGCATGGAATGGCCATCTGGATGGAAGGATATGCTCACTGTAGTAGGTATGCATCACTTGCCAGGTAAGATTCTCTGTGCATACAAAAGCCTGCAGTGTGCAGCTATATGCATCCCACTTTAGGTCGTATGTATATAAAACCGGAGCAGCTTATAATAAAGAACAGAGAGGAAGTAGAAAAGTCTAATTGAAATTTTGCACCATATGGTCACTGTTGACTTGGTTTTTCTCATTTCAAGGCAAACATGAGGTTATTCTGATCTGAAGTGAGAAAATCCCTTGTTGCATCTGGAGACCTAACAGCAGTTCATTCAGATATCAAAAGCTTTGTACCCAGACTTCTTTGTTGCTGAATAAAGAAAAGGAATCCAAAACAAATCAGTGAAAGAGCTCCGTCTGTGGTAAAACCCCTCGTCCTACACAGCTTCCCTTTTTGTTTGGGGAGCTCAGATTGGGTTCACAGTAGCTGCACTTTAAGTATAGAACGATCTGATTTATTAGCTTGTCAGGGGAAGCATTGTTCAAGAAAGCAATCAAAAAGCACTTACCTAGCTCCTCTAAAATGACTGCTTTTTTCACTGGCTAATTTGTGTAACTCCCATGGAGAGTCTGGCAAAGAGTTTGATGAGGCATATAATGATGATTAATGAATTTATTGCCCTGCTGCTCATCAAACGGTTGTAGTATATAGTTCTCCCTCTCTATCTGCAAATGTGTTGCGCAGGCTTCAGACAGAGGGGTGCAGATGAGATAGCACTGCCCTCCTGCCCCCAGCCTCCCTTCGGCTGTTAACCTGACTGACCTGATGGGCATGAGAATGTGGCAGGCGGTCTGTGGGCCGAGTTGATGCATAATGAACGGTTTAGTAAAAGGTTAAGCTGAAAATGCAAGAAAACCTGCAGACAGGGAGGCACACTCTCAACGTTCACCGTCTGATCACTTTTGTGGGAAAACCAGGAAGAGGGGTTCTGCAGGGCATCATCTCCGACCTCATCCCGCAACAGTCTGTGAGTCCTGAAGAACGACAAACACAAAGGCCAGAGAGACTAATTAATGAGCCACCAAAAATCATCAAGTAACACAGTTTACACAGGAAGTGTCCAACATGTTGAAAAATGAAGTAGAAGTGTTCACATGTTCTATTATTCAGCGGCAACAAGGCCTGCTCTCATCACAAATGATGATTAACGACAGCCAGGGCAGAGAGGGAATATGTGTGTGTTTGTGTGTGTCTGTTTGTGATAGTGGGTTTGTGATTAGGTCACTTTGGGGTCAAAAGCACATCTACGTATTTGCTAAGTAAGCCCACCTCCTCATCCCACTGCCCAGCCAGCTCCAATAAGTCCAGAGTCACGCATTTCTCCGCTCAGCATTGCATAGGGAAGCTTACACCTAATTGCACCCGGTGCATTCCTACCTGCCGCTCTTTGCTCCGTTCTGCTTGATTGAGTTCGAGCTTGTTCACAATCTTTTGGCAACTGAAGAACGCATTGTTGCAACTCCAGTCGCTTCCCCCTTCCCAACCAGTGCTAACACCCCCCACCACCCCAACCCCACCATCACGCCCTTTGAGATCAGTTCCCTGGATAGACTGGATTCTGCATTTACTTATTCATTAGCTCAGTCCCTTAAATACATCAAAGAGCTCCTTCGCTCACACAATAAACCAATAAAAGCAATTATAACTCTGTATCTTCTTGGCAGTGTTGATCTCTCGGGTGCCAACGTTAGATAATGAGAGTCTCATGACATAAGTTTTCTGAGAAAGCTCTTTTTCTGTCTCTTTCTAGTGTGCATGCACTTCATCGGTTGCTGGTTCTTCAATGCTCTGCGCATCGCCTCGCATGCTGCGCCTAACAGAAGTTGTGAAAATCGTAAATCAAAAATTTGGACTTTAGCTGCAATTAGACTGATATTGTTTGATGCAGCTTAGTAAGAGACCCACGGAAATTTAGTGGTGCTTTGCCTACTACATGTCTCACATCAAATGTTAGCAGTTAAAATTCTTTAAATATTCATTGCCTTTCTAGGGTGTCTGTTTTTTGTTTGATACAGTGGATGGAGGGGTTCAAGCACAGGCTATTCTAGGTCTGATAATCTCTTTTGCACAACACAAAGGAGATGAAATGCATTCGTCAAGAAGGACGAAATTGAGATCCGCTCATTGCCTCCTGATATTGCTTTCAATCATTTTCCTCAAAACAAGAGACAACAACAACCCAATCAGAGGGATCGGCATATGCAGATTATGGCAATAAATTTTTTATGAGCACATTTCATCCTTAAAAGAGACAAAAACAAATGCGGAAAAGCGGAATCAACAGAGCGAAAAAAGGAGTTAAAAATCAAGCTCCTAAGTGGATGTTTTGCTTCACAAACCATTTCAGTTCCCTGACAAGTATGCATATAATATGACTTATTGTACTGCATTCTGTATGCTGAATGGGAACAGTTAGAACCTCATATTACAGAGCTTGTTAGAATTCATAGGATGTAATTTCAGTCATGTCATTTTTTTAAATTACAGTTTCAGGACTGAAACAATAAAAATGGAAAGAAAAAAAAAACTCCTCCTCTCGTATCGGAAACTCATTGAACAAACGGTCAGGAAGTTCACTTGCATATATCACCAATAAGTTATAATCACACTGCTGAAAAAAAGAGTCAGCAAGTCCGGTTGCATATATCATCGATACTTTATAATCATACTCTTTGGATCGTGCGGTAAAGCAAGAATTTTAATGAGTGATGGCCTCAGTTTCTCTGTTCTTTTTTTCTGGACTGAATAAATGTTAGAAGAGCATTTACAAACAACATTTACATAAGCAAGTCAAACGGTTTAAGAATGACTAGATGTCTTTTAGATTTTACTTTTAATAACATATATAGATTTTGCTCTAAAAATCTATATACACTGCCCTGTCAAAATATATATATATTCATTCTTCTTACTCAATCTCAATGTAATTTATTGTCAACTGTAAAGACAATTATATATGCTTTTTGATATTTCAGAAAAAAAGTGAACTTATAAACAAATATGAAAAGTCTAAGCCTCCACCCACCAGCTCTTCCTGGATTCACAGCTACAGCCTGAAATGTTTACTCATCCTTTTTTGCAAAATAGGAAGGGTCATAAAGATTGAATAAATGTCAGCAATAGTCTCAATTGGATCTAGGTTTGCACTTTCGCATTGAAACACATGAAAACTGACCTAAACCATTCCATAACACATAGTTTATTAAGTACAGAGCAAACAGTTACATTTGACTCATCTGACTACATTCTTCCAGATATTTGCTCTCCTCTTTGCAACTTATAATTTTGCTTCCAAAATGTTTTATTTCACTTTTACTCGTCCACAAATGTAACAGCTGTGGATTGTATAACTACACAGATACCATACTAAATGCATGCCACACTGTTCAACAATGCACCGTTTTCCCTATTTTTCATATGATTAATAATTATGCATTGGCTGTAAGATGACAACTTATAGACACTTTAACTGATTACTTATCCCAAACAAGTTCTTCATGGCTTTGGTGGTGTTTCTGGAGACAACTAAAAAAAAAAAAAAAAACACTATAAACAGAGCACGAGAACAAACAAGTTCAGAACACAAAATTGTTGAAATGGTTTACATTTAGATCAATTTTGTCTGAATAATGCATTTCAAAATTGTCATAAGGAGTAACTAATATGCCTCTGAGCAACGTAGACACTGTCCTGGGCTTTCCTAAAAACAAAGAGGAAAATAAAAACGGTTTGCTCACGCTCTCTTTGTGCAGTGCACTTAAATAGACAGTTCTTCAGTCCTTGACCTGTTGATTGACTCACAGAGTGAGTACATTAGTGGGTCATCTATGATTGCACTGTCATTAGTAAATACATGAGTATTGACACATGCATAGAAAAATCTCAAGCACATTATGCCATCGATTGCAGCAGAGTTATCTACAGAGCTAAAGTAGCTGATAAAAGGTTGTCCAACCAATTACAAATGTACCAGCTGTGGCAGTCGATAGCAAGTACTGCCATGATTCATTATCAGAATTGAATGGATTTAAATGCAAAGTGAAAAGGGAAAAAAAAATATTGATTATAATAAGAGTGCAGTAACAAAGTCCTAATTTGTGTGCATAATTGCTTTAATGTGGGCTATTAAGACTAAATGGATAGGATTTTACTGTCTGCCCTACATTCAGTAAGACCCCTGCTTTGATCAATACATATGATTTGTAAGTCGGCAGCAATCAATAGCACAGGATGAGTTAAGGATTTGACCTTGTGATGAGGAGCTTCTTCCTCTCTCGGTGACTGAGGGAAGGGACACACCCAAGACAAAGGCAAACTTTTTTTCAGGCTTTTAAATCTTCAAAGACTAAAATCTATTATGGCACCATAAAAAAGTGACTAACAGTGGAATAATTGATATTCTGTGAGATCAAACACAAAGCAGAGGGTCCGTGCATGTGTGTGGCATGGAAGAGGTTAGAGCTGTGTCTCTGTATTCCATCTACACTTTCATCAGCAACAAAATGTCCAATTAGAGTGTTTTGCCATGCATGGAAGCAACACAATCCAACATACAGAAGCATATACCACGCATTGTGTTTGTCTACATTAATTTCCTGATACTATTATATAACAATATGTTATAAAATAGTATCCCAAACTTAGAACTTCCAATGTTTATGATTGTTCATGTAAACTGACTGACAACTTTAATAAGAGAAGCAGCAGCCAACAGATACTAGAGCTCCACAGCTCACATCGGGAAATATGTTGGCAGGATGGTCATACAAGTCTAGACTTTTTGACAGAGACTATTGCTGTTAATAAGCTATACGTAGTATCTGCCAATTGCCAAAAACCTTGTAGAAGAGGCATTGAACATGTGGGAAATTGTGCTCTGGTTGAATGAGACCAGAATCAAATCATACAGTCAAAAAAAAAAAAAAGTCAAGCAAAAGAGTAACATTGTTCATGACCCCAAATGTGCCATTCCTACAGTGAAACACGATCATGGCAGTATCATGCTGTGGGGATGGCTTTCTTGAGCAGAAAAGGAGAGACTCGTTTGTCCAAACCAAAAGTCAAAGAAGCTGCAGCGAGATTTCAGAGCTCATATTCAAAGATGCTTCTCAAATCTGCTTGAGCGTGAGCCAAATTCAAAAGCACACCACACTTTTCAGATTTTTAGTTCTGGAAAAACAACTTGTGCAAAAATGTAATTTTTCTTCTATTTTACTAGTTTGTCCTAATCCTAATTTAACATAACCCCCAAAACACCTCCTGAAGTTTGTGGTTGTAATGTGACAAATTCTGAAAGAATGTTAAGTAGACCCACTTTCATGAGGCTGGCTGAGCCTGAGTGAATTCAACAATAAAAGTTTAAACTTTTGAAGAGCGACAGATAGAACAGCCAGAGCTATTTCAGACTGTAATCTTGGAAGAGTTTTAGACACTTTGTGTTTTGGCAACACATGAACGGGACATGTGATCCTTCCTCCCGCCCCCTCAATGCATGAGCAACAGTGTTTAAAGTGTAGGATCTGTTTTTGATTTGCGGTGAGCCTTGTTTTAACCGTAGGCGAAAAGACATTACAAACTGGCACGATCATCCCCTGTTCCAACTAAAAATGTCACAGTAAAACAATACCAGTAAATTAAAAAAAAACAAACTGAATGCCCGCAGGTGAAGAGCTGGGTAGCTCGTACATATTTTAGATCCCTTATCATTACTTCATCTCTGTTGATCCATCGTCAAAGTTTCCAATAATTACCAACGGAAACCAGACCAGTGTGAAATGCTGAGTAATAGATGTTTATTCATTCTGTATGCTTGCTATGTATAAATGTATAATGTATAAGTAAAAACTCTTTCGCACACACATCAGAAAACTTTACTGACTCATCTTTACCGAACATCTGTTTCAAGAAAATCTGAAAATAACAGCATCTCTATGTTCCTTCATACATGTAAGTATGTGCAGTGCCTTGCAAAACTGTCAATATTTATTTAACCTTTCCATTAAAAAAAAAAAAAAAAATTAATACCACAAATGTCCATGTATTGTATTTTCATTTCACATCACTCAAAGTCGTGCATTACAGTAAAGTGGGAAAAAAATGAAACATGGTTTCTTGGACATAAACATAAATGTGAAAGGTGTGAGTGTATTTGTATTCCATTCTTTTTATATATAAATCCGGTGTAACCAACTGTCTTTGGAGGTTACCTAATTAGAACATAAAATTAATTATTGTGTAATTTAATCTTAGCATCAATACAGGTGTTTTGCAAAGGTCTCAGAGATTTGTTAGTGAACATTAGTGAACAAACATGAGCCTGAGGACCAGGAAACTTACTGAACTGGTCTGGGATAAAATTGTAGGAAGCTCTGAAGTCGCTTTAACTTGAAAAATTATATCTGATGACCAATCATTAGTTTTTATCCTTAATATAAGAAGAAAGACTCAATCAAACAAAAGCCAAACATTGAACACAGCAAATAAGGAGATCCAGTATTGAATTAAAACTTTTTAGCCAACATGCAAACTCTTTATGTGGAGTGGAATATTAATACTGCACATCACACTGAACACAACATCCACGTAAAGAAACATGATGGTGGAAGCATCAGATCTTTTTCTTCAGTTGTGAACAAATTTATATCAGAGTTTATGCAAATATGTTCATAGATACAGGGGCAAAATTATTAAAGATTGCAACAAAGTTAAGGGGAAATTTACTTTTCAGCAACTGCCTGAAACACACAGTCAGAGCTACAGTGTAATGGTCTTGATAAAACCATCTGCATAGGTTAGAACAGGCCAGTTAAAGTCTACATTTAATCTATTTCTGAATCTGTGACAAAATGTCAACATTTCTGTCCACAAATGCCTCTCATTCAACTTGAGTGAGGTTGAACTGTGTTCCAAAAAAACAGAAAATTTAAATATCTGAATGTGAGAAGTTGGTAGAACTATACTCCAAAAGATCTATAGTTTTAACTCCCTAGAACTGTAGTTCTACAACATGTTGATAAATAAATATATAGCTTATACTAAACTTTCTAGATTTTTTTTTTTATTTTAAAAAATTTTAAAAGCATGTTTGCTCTTACAAACTACTTTGCCTTGGTTTTTCGTACAAAATCCGATTTAAATCCAATTAACTTTGTGGTTAAAATTATATAAATATGAAAAGGTTTTGGAGGAATGAATACTTTTTCCAAGGCAAATTACCCAACAGCGATGCCTTTGAATTATGAAGAAGGGGTGCGCATGATACAATTATATCATTATGTCTAATCTCCCTTTAGACACATAATGATTTGTTCACCAGTGCTGTAACTTTTACTCAGTTCTTATCTGTCTATTTGCGAGGCTAAAACGCGAGCAGCACCCCGGAGCACCACAATACAACACAATGATTAAGTGGCGGCTGCAGGAGTAGCTAGAATACGGAGGGCTATTAGTTGTGAGTGATATGCTTGAAGTTGCTCCCATGAACTTTGCCGAGACTTGATGCTTGGCACTGTTGGGGGCGGTGGTGTTTGGGACCATGGGGGGAGGCTGTGTAGCCTAACAGTTGATATTTATCCCAGTGTTCACACACAACTCCCCTCCTTGTTTCCATTTGGACTCCACTTATAAGTGCTGCCATTCTTTCCTTCACTGAGTGCAGGCAACACGTGCTCCCTTTCTCTTCCCTCCGTCTCCTCTCCATCCTCATTCCCTTCCCGAGCGAACCCGCTTATTAACACAAACACTGGCTGACACTTGTTTGTGCTTTTAATTGTGTCTGGATGTTATGTCTCTTGTGAACACATACATTAGCATTTCTCTGGCATGGTATAATCACTTTTTCAACCACAACACCATGCAAAGTGAGTGCAGAGAGTTACCACATGCAATCATGTTTGCTTCACAAGCACATTTGGCTTCACTCAGCTCCTGTATAGTCTGCCACAGTCTCAAAGTTGTTGGGTTTCGTAAATAAGTGCATTCTGGGACGCCATTTCATTTAAGCTGAAGTTCTCCACTGTGGCAGCTTTTAAATGACATTGTACAGGTTTTATAGTAATTTTAAGAGCAACAGCAAAGTAAATAGAACTAACCAAAAACAGTTTACTCAATACTAAATTGCTCTGTTATACCATGTATTTAATACTCCATAAAACTATTGCATATCTTTGTCATTTCAATAGTGTAAGATGCTACAAGAAAACACTCCTTTTGTTGACACTGTAGAATGTACCATCATCAGAAAACCCCCCCAAAAAAACCTAAAAACTAAGTTTGATTGTTTGTTTTTGTTTTTTGTCACACCGAAAGATACCCAATCACATTAACAGCAGGACCTTCATCACTGAATGACAGGGGAAGAAGAACTTCAGACCCGTAGTTAAACATTTTGGGCGTCAGTGTGACAGTCTGGGGCAGCAGTGCCGTTTCAGGACATGCCTGAAAGGCATAGCTGATGAAGCCTTGACTGCTTGTCTCTAGAAAATCCTTACCATGAATATCTGGCCATCAGTTTGTGATCTATATGTAAAGTGTGCAAGTCTTATGCAGCAGGACAATGAAGCACGGCAGCAAGTTCACCTCTGAAAAACCCAACAAAACAAAATTACAGGTTTCAGAATGGCTGAGTCAATGTCTGGACTTCAGTACAACTGAATTCTGTGGCATGGCCTCAAAGAGGTTCAAAACATTATCCAGTGTGGCAAGATTAAAACAATTTTACAAGCTAAGATGAGCCAAAAGTGTTTCCATAGCAATTTAATTACTTCAATACCTCTTACGGTAAATGCTTCATGGCAGTCATGGGTTTATCCATTAACATAAATAATTATTTAGAACTTAGTCTGATGCTATAATTAGTTTGATGATCTGAAATTTGTCTAATTGTGACAAAGGAGAAAAAGAAAATACATTTTTCATGGGGCAAATGCTTTTGATGTCACACTAGAGCCACCAAATCAGAACAGACAAATCTACAGCTCAAACTTCAGAAGAATAATCCAACTATAACATTAAATATCAACGGAAGCGACACACATAATTCAAAGACAGCACAAAACACATTAAAAACACAAAATGCCCATCATTTGTAGATAGATTTGTAATACACATTTTTAAAGAAACGGTATCATACAAAACAAGACAGGAAAGAGTCTGGCACCAGCTTGAGACTTTATTTCACTGTTGACCATCATCTGAAGCACAAACACACATTACTACAGTTTTACAGCATTAAAACAGCTAATAAAAAATGTTGTCTGCAATTTTTTATTTACCCAACTTTACTATAGCCAACATAACATAATCCAGTCAAAGAAACAGTGTTATCAAGCCTCTCCACATACTTTGAACAAAGTAATGTTGTGCCAGGGATTACACAGTAAAATATGCATGTCCCAATAAAATATGCATATTGCCATGTGTCATTGATGACATGGCTTCAACAAAGGCTGCACCGGTACGCACAAAAGAATGTTACTCAGATTTTATTCCCCTGACTTCAACGTGTACATTAGAAAAAGAGTCAACTGGGAGAGTAATTATGCCTGACACCAGTGTATTTAGTAAAATCTGAACATGCTTCAGGGTGCCACTCATATGCTTCCTCTTTAACAAAAAAATGTTTAGTATGGCAGTAACAAAACCATGCAGTAAAATAACAGGCTCAAACCTCAGCTGTGCATTGTTTCTGAATTAAACGCCCCAAATATCTTCTGGAAATTAAGACTGTTTGCCGACGAATGGGAGTCTAATCTACTCAGTCATGGTGGTTTGAAGAAGGAATTTCTCGAAGGCCTGGTTCCAGCTCTCCCACCACCGGAGTGATCAAACTGAGAAGAGGGGCTCCTGTTTCCTTTGTTTTCCCACTAAAGGGAAAGGAGGTTACACGGATGAGCTCTGAATTAAACCTGGGCACTGCTAATGCGAAGCAAGTTAAATGCCTGGGATGTGTTAAATGTCACAGATAGTTAAAGTGTTTTTATCAATCTTAATGTGGTATTTTATGTGAAACTTTGTCTCGCCAAACCCAGATTGAAGAAGGGACTCTGATATACATTACAGCAACTAAGCCCACGGCTACAGGGTCATCATATAATCTCCTCATGACTCATGAGCCCCACTAACAACACAATAGAACTGGAACCATAACAGTTTGACAACATCAAGTACAAAACGGTGCTGCCGGGAAAAAACACATAGGAACTTTTTTGCCTTTAGCGCTACCTGCTTTTTGGGTCTCAGGTGACTCCTTCACTGCAGGTATGTGTTTCCATAATAGAGCAGTTAAGAGGGCCTCTTGTTGAGGGCCCTTCCCTCCTGTCTCGGCACACTGACTCCAGTGTGAATAAGGATGCCTAGACGATTTAGCGCAGCCTTGTTTGGCTGAGATTTTCACAATGGAAACTGTCATACAGCATGTAAAGTGTAATTAAACTTGGAGCCATTTTGCTTGAGAATATTCAGACCTGGCATGATTGGATTTCACCAGAAGAAAGTCGACATGCATCCTGCACACTGCTGTAAGGCTTATGTTTTGTGGAGAGTGTACAGGCAGAGGAGCACTTCTCATAGTTACTTTTCCCAAATGGCTGGATGTCCAATATGGCTTTCTTAACCACAATCTACCCCCGCCCTCCAGTCTCTGCACCGCTTTCTGTAACTGTTTTGTCTTCTGGAATTTCCATTACCCGAAGAGGATAAAAATACAGCACCCTGTGAATTTTGTTGGCTCTGTCAGAGTTGCCATTGAAAATATGGATTTTTTTTTATTTTTTCCAAATTTCACTCTGAAACCAAAGTAAGAAAACAAGGTGGCCACAACATTTAGACAGAGGGACCACAACACTGAAATCAATCGACCCTGCATGTGCACATCCAGCTTTCTTATATTGAACCGCAGACGTTTCAGGCTTTCAACACACACACACACGCAAACATATCCACCCACAGCTCCATACAGTCCTATAAACATTTAAACAAATCCACATGTAACTATGTGAGAAACATAAGCATTTAGAAACCAAAGAAAACAATGGATATACTGGACACTGGAGTCATAAACCCCCACACAAACCTTCACACTTCCACACAATGAGTCACCATAATCCATTACATCCTTTTGGATCTGTTATACTTGTATATCGACAGTGCCAATTTTAAAAGACAGTCTGTGTATCTTATTCCTTTCCACTATAAACCTCTCTTTCCCTTCTCAACCTCAGACAGCGATGACACATCCATTTAAACACCCCTTTCACTCGCATGGACATATGACTCAATGATAATGACAGTACTGAGTGTTTTATAGAGAATCATAATTACAATCATCTAAACCTTCATTCTTGGGAGTTTATGTCCATCTCCACCTTTTCTTCTCACTCTTGCTCTCTTCCTCCCTGGCAGCAGCTGCTTTTGCTTGGAGTGCCTTTTTTTTTTTTTTTCTCAGACGATAATCTATTGCCGTCCTCCCATCTCTTACATGTTGCTACATGGTGAGTCAGAGCTGTAATTCCATCATTAGCAGGATAATATGTGTGCTGACTGTGTGTTAAAACTTTAAGTGCCAGCTTTGCTTTGACCCCCGGGTAGCCTGTGGGTTTGACTGATGCAAGGCTGCCCACCAAGCACCACTTGAACTTCAGGGAGCGGGTTTTGTTCATCACACACTGACCAAGAATGGATTTGGCTTTTGGTACCGACACATGTAAAGTGCCTTGCAAACTTATTTATATCCCAGTGACTTTTTTTCACATTTTATCACATCCCCGCCACAGATTTTAATATATTTTATTGATGCACAAATAACTTATAACTGAGGTAACAGGAAAATAATTCATGGCCCAAATAAAAAGTGTACTGTGCTCTTGTGCTAAAACCCCTTTCACTCTAAATGAAATCTATTGTGAGCAGATGTCTTCAGACGTATTCAGTAAAAAGAGTCCATGTGTCTGGAGTTCAATCTTAGTATTCCTGCATTTATTCTCTGAAGGCCTCAGGCTTGTTAAAGACCATTAGTAAAGACTCAGCATCAAAAAGGAAAGAACACAACAGACAGGTTTCCATTATCCAACAATATGTTACACACAGCTGCATAATTGTCCTAAATGCTAGATGTGCATTAAATAGATACTATGCTTATGAAGAGTGGTAAGAAGAAGGTATATTAACAGAAAAGGTTATGCTTATAGTTTGCCATAAGCCACATAGGGAAGACAACAAACTCTTGAGAAGAAGGTGCTCTGTCTCAAGTATTGTTGATGGTGGAAGCATTATACTTGAGGGATTTGTTTAGTTAAGCAGGGACGGGGAAGCGGAGTGGATGGAAAGATGTGGATGGAGCTAAAACAGGACGTTCCTGGAAGAAAACCTGTCAGTGGTTTCAAGACTTGAAAATGGGAGACAGGGTTATCTTCCATCATAAAACCAGAACTAAAATGGAACGGTTTTGCTAAAAGCTTTTTTATGAGAGTAAAAATTCTAAAGTCTGTGTTTGTAACATGACAAATTGTGAAAAATGTTCAAGGCATATAAGTACATTTGCAAAGCACTTGGAAAGCATGCTGCATGACCTTCAATCAGGTCTGCCGCAAGTCTAAAGCTTCCAAAGATGTGCCTTTCTGTTTATCTGTCAAACTTAATGACTGTGCTGGGTCACATTTCTCTGACGCGCAGCAGACGTTATAACACCCAGTCGCCACCAACCACTTTGTTCACAGCCAGTCATTACAGGCTGCCAGAGACAAACAGCTCTAAATCAAAAGTTAAATTACAGCAAAGCACAGGTTGGATTGGGCAAGTATTTTAAGAAAGGAGAGACGCAGAGGTGAATTGATAAGACATGTCTCAGCTCAGTTCCCACCAGGCTTTTTATTTCAATAACAAACTTGCACAATTAGGCCCTAAACTCTCCCATAAATCTTGGAGCATGCATGGAGTTTAAAGAATCACTCCAGGCAAAAGACACTTTGATTTTGATTGCAGCATGAGGAGTAAATGGTTTTTATATTTGTGTGTAAGTTCAATATAACACAAACACGTTTTTTTGTACCACCTATGATAAACCCTAGATGCAGTTGCTATTTTGACTTTCTACATGTGTGTCACAGTCAAACTCAATATTCAATCACAGATGAGCTCCTTGCAGTCCATGACAAATCTCCACCTGTGTGTGAGATCAGTGTAGCTGTACATGTGGGAGCTCGCCCTGATCCCACAGCCTCTGCACTATCACCCACCACCTGAGGCCCTGCCCGAGTGAGTGACTGACTGACTAATGGGAGAATCTCATCTGACAAACAGCATCAGTGATTGATCACCGAGTCTCACCTGAGCACCTCAGGGAGGCTCGGCATGCCAAAGAGTGTGAGCCTCGGGAGAGCGCACCTTTCCTGTACTCGTCCACCTGACTCCCTTGGGCAGATTCCCTTGCACATGGATCTGTGTGGTCAACACAGCAACTATGTGTATAAACACACATTCTACCTCACAAGTGGTTTATGTGAACCTAAAACTAATGCAACATGCCTGTAGGTCAGGGAAGAATTAGATATTTAATCATTTATACTTTGAGACAAGCGACGTTTCTGTTGATCTTGGAAGGAGCTCCCTGACAAAACATGTTTAAAGAACAACCCTGGGCTATCAAGCAGACTTGTCTGAGCAACAGGATTTCACCTCATTAAATATGAATCCAGCCATTTTACACCAAACAAGAGCAAGTCCAATTGCACCCAGGAAAAGACAATTAGCATTGAATCAATTTTGTTCTTCCTTTTTTCTTCTCCCTCTCATTTCGTTGCTGAATTATTTTAGCAGCATAATGAACGCTATGGGAAAAGAACACACAAACCATAAGATTCTTGGAAGACGAAGGCAGACAAACCCCCATCTCGCTCATAGCTATGTCTGGATTGCCTTCTGTGCTGAGATAGGAGTCAACATGTTTAGCGACATCAAAAGAAAACCTGATACCTTAAGTATAAGAAGATTAACACTTGCAGTGATCTTGAGCTTAGGCTTCTCCAGGACTTTCAACAGACTGTGCCAGGAGGGACAATTACCAATGAATTGGCACCAACATCTCGTAGTTATTTAACAAAATCTGGCACAGTGTATAAGCTCTCGTCCCTAAGACTTCCTTTCAAGTCTGGCCCCGGTATCAGAAGGCTAACAGATTGGGGAATGTGACGAGAGCCGACAGCAGGGGAATCTGCGGGAACGCTGACAGAGGGAGGTGGTGGGGGGAGAGGTGAGTGAGCAAGAAAGAAAGAAAAACAAAGGAGACAAAGAGGAAAACAAAGAAACAATCATATCAGTCAGGAGGCATTTTATTTCCTGACTTTGGGGTTGTGTCATATCTCCGGGTGGATATTTGTGGTGTGTCTAAGCTGACTGGTATGCCTGTGGGGCGTTACTGTTTACCTCAGTGGACCCAATATGACAGATTCAGGAATGTGACTTTCAATAAAATTCTGAAAGCAAATGCTGATAATCTGACTGGAAGTGACAGACGTAGGCAGAGCGTGTACATAAATGCTTCAAGTCAAACATTGCAAACATAGTTTAATCATGTAATGATTTAAACAATTTTATTTCATAATTATTGCTACTTAGAGTGCGTTAGGATACTTCAATGTCAGAAAGCCACACACACAAGTCGACGTTGGAACACCTGTAGGCGATGTTATGTTGCCACAAGCTCTCTGCTAATCCATACCTTGAGCGTTTCACCACAGGCCCTCTCAGGGTTTACGGAGTACACTGCTCTTTACACATTTATCACTCCCCGTTAATCCAGAATACATACTGTATGCTTGTACCTACAAAGATGTTTTATAACTGAAAGTAATCTGCCTGTCAAAGAGGATGTCAAAAGAGGAAACCTGTGGTGAAGTCATGGACAAACTCCTAAGGCAAAGATGCCTCTGTCCCCGCAGGAAACTGACAGCTTCCTGAGATTTTAGGGGCAAAGTTTTAAAGTTTACGAAAGTTTTTATACAATTCTGTATAGCGTCTAGCTTTCCTGAAAAAAACAAACAAAAAAAAACCTCACAATATAAAAAAAAATGTAAGTAATTGTTTTTGAAAAGTTAAAGTACAATTTCACCAAATATTAAATACATTGTCACAATTGTCATGTATGTTGCCGTATAGAATGTTGCATGAGTTTAAATGGTAAAATATGGGCTCCTGGTTTAAATAGTACATGTGTTTTAGACTGAAGGATGATGAATTCATACTGTCAGAACAGGGTATGTTACTTATTGTGATGCCACTGTCTTACATTATTTTTCAGCTCAGAGTTCATTCAATGAATGAACTCAGCCTTGGTTAACACAGGATGAACCAAGTAACGTTACATTTTAAAATTTTATTTTCTAAAGAGAAAGGTCACAATTGGATCATTGCCTCAACATTTGCAGTGTATCAGTTACAAAATGGCTCCGGAGTATTTAAAAATAATGGCAGCGTGGCATTAAGAATGCTGTCGAAAGCAAAACAAAAGTCTGAAATGTAGACATAAAGCAAGCAGACTGTGCAAGACACATGCAAGAAAGTGCTCTGATTTGCTGCATTATTTGTGTCACAACTAAATAGACAATCTGTTTAGTTTATAAGTTTAGATAATCCCTGGAAAGAGATTTTATTGGAGACAAAGGTTGAATAACCTTGGCAGAATAATACACACAAACAGGTGTGCTTCCTCTAACAACAGTTTCTTAATTTTTACAGTTCAGTCATCAGACTAATTTAACTTTAAAATGTTTTTGGACAGTTTTCAATAAACTGAATTTCAATCATTTCAATGGAATAGCAAACTTCAGTCTCTAGAACTGTAAAGCAGAAAATACTCATAATATAATTTTTAATTAAAGTTCTATTAAAAAAAACTACTTTCTGTCATTACTTTCATTGTTAAATTTTTAATAGAAAATCTACCAAGAAATTGCACAATTTCATGAGGAAGGTAGCTCGTAGTTATTATCCAATGTAATTAGGTGAATAACTTCTGGATTTTAAGGAAAAAGATGCTAAACTGTCAACTTGCTAACAATTCTGACTTATTTATCCCATCTAAATTTGTTCCCAGCTCTTTACTTAAATAAAGTATAATATTCCACGTTGTTAAACTCATTCCATGAATTTTTTAAGAACGCCGTGTGTTTTCTAACACACCACTCAGAAACATGGTAGAGATAACAGGTGACAAGACAAGAGGCACCAGCTCGTTGTTGGATCAAGAGTCCGCCTTGGGATACTGTGACAGACGTATATTTCTGACATGTCTCAACAGTGACTGGGAGGAGCAGGAAAAGCCATGTGATTTGGCATTATTTTTGAGAAATCCCCCCTCAGTAATAGTACTCTGTCATTCCCCAGCCCTCTGTGGAACGGCTTTGACAGAAAGACAGAAGAGATGTGACCTGAAACAAGACGCTGTTTGATCATTGCCGTAACACTTTCATTCTGTCACAAAGATCTATGCAAAAATCACTAAATATTAAAAAAGTTTTCAGTAATATTAAAGTGGAAATAAGCTCACTGATGCCAATGCATTATACATCAATACCTCTGACAAAACACATTTTGTTACTGAACTGACGATCCAACAGAAGAAAGAGAAAGTATGATGAGTCTTCAGAGGGGTACAACCCAGGCCACAGAGACATTTAATGCATGTGTGTTTTATGGACAAAAGGGGACAACCTCCTTTTATTAAAATTTTACTGAACTTTATTAACTGCAAAAACTAACACAAGACCTTTAGTGCAAACAAAGGTACTCCGTTCTGTCCTTGATTGATTTAATTATTTTTTCAAAAACAAAACAGTGGACATTTCTGTGGCACAGTTGGTTGAGAACGATCAAAATCAATATGCATACTGCGATCTAAACATGATTGGAAAGAAAAAGCTTTGAAAATGATAAGTCTTGAAAGTATATAAGTGCTGAATGAAATTATTCTGAACACATCACTTCTATCAATACTGTGTAATAACAATGCAAATGTGGATATAATCTGAATACAGGGTGTAATCCGTATGTTATATTTGTTCATTCAATTTGGAAAAAAAAAAAAAAAAAAGTAGGACACATGGTGACTTCAGTTTTGTCTCAGTGCAGTAACTACAACTGTTTCTAAAGTTTAATTTCTCTGAAGCTAATTGTTGTAAATCAAGAAATTCCCTATGAGTTCCTACAACCAAAAGCCAAGGTGTGCGTTTGTCCAGTTCTGAATATGTAACCAAATATAAGATGTTCTACTGTTACCAGTAATAAGCATAATCAAACATTTACTAATGGAAAAAAGTACCAGTGATTTTGATTTCCATGCAATAATTTAAGTTTCTTTTTTCTTTTTTCATTCAGCAAAAACACTTTTCTTGCCACTTCATTGCTACATTCCTTACACAGACATCAACAAAAAGATAGTCAAGAGTTGGCTCTTTAAACACAAAGAACTGGTTTAAGATTATTCACAGGTTCCAAACTAAACCTTGAAGTGCTTCAGTAGAGAGGTGGTGAAAAAAATACATCAATATTTGCTTGCTTTCACACAAACCAACTTCATACTACCCCAACACCTCGTAAAGTCAGACACTGCCCACACCCAATGAATTCAAAGCAATCTGAGGGGTTGGCAGGAGCAGACTGCTGTATGCATTTCTCTGGTTTTGCTGACAGCTTGCCCTACTCACCTCATCTGTCTGCCGTCTATAAAGAACAGCCTTGTGGGCACGCTCAGAGCCCCACCTCCTGACCTCCAGACCTATGGCTCTTGGACCTTCTCGGCATGATTTACACAAAATGGTTAACGTTCATTTACAATATTCCAAACAAAAATATGCCTTCATTTCTTAAGTAAATCATTTAAGAAAGACGGTGACAAAGCAGAATGCTGCTTCAGCTTACTGAAAGTGTGCTTCTCTAGAAATTTGATGCTACATTATGAAATGGAGCTCATGAGGTGGGGAGTCTATTTGTATGAGAAATGTTACACCTTCTCATCTAAGTTTAGTTTAATAATTGCAATATTTATTATAATGGCAGCGATGCCAGTCACCTTTCCACCCATGAACGCATGCAACGCAAGGTAGACTAAATATTTGGTTTGAAATGCGAGAGCCTACCTAAAAACTCTGCAGCCCTAAAAATGTGTCAGGCCATAAAATTGGATAAACACCACCTCAGATTACGTGCGACACTCAACAAATTTTACAGTGTCATTATTTATTTAATAAAACTCAAAGTGCAGATATGGGGTCTCTTAGTGCTTTGGAAATAAGAAAGCAAGAGGCAGCCTGGGGCTGTTCGTAAAACACAGTTGATAAACAGGTCAAAGGAGAACATGATCACTTCTGTGAAAGCTGAACTTTTGTGGAGATGCATCTCTGGAGTGCTCAGCTGTTTGGGAACGAAATGGTGAGGATGAGAGACAAGGGCAATGATTCTAAACTAACAACTCTCACTGCCCATTAATCTGGGTAGAGTTACAAATGTTTTTCCAGAAAGTTGGGATCCATAGTCCAGAGCTGTTCCAAAATCCAAAGCAGCATTTTCACAAGAGATGCAAGGCATTTATTCAACCGTCAGCGCTGCACAGCTACAGATGCAAAAGGTTATCCTTAGATCTATTTCAGCACATTAACATTTAAAATAGTATCTATCGTACTCAACTATTGCTAGGCTCAACATGCAAAAATAAAAAATAAAAATACTGCTAATAACTACAATATGGAATATACATATAATACAATATGGATTATATGGAAAATTATTATGGCATAATGTTTACTATTTTAAAAATATTTTGTAAATATGTTGTTGTCTTTAAAGTAATGTCTTCTATTGTGTGCTGTAGGTTTATTTTATTCTGAAACAATCTAAAGTCATGCAGAGTTCAGTTCGAGAGATAAACGCGAGGTTATTATTGTGAAGCTACAGCAAACATGAACCAGTTGTTATAAGTCAATAATAACCAAGGGTCCATGAATGCCCTGGGTAAATAAATCAATCAGCCTATAAGAAGAGAATGTGCACATTTCTGTCAAAGCAGCAGTCTCTTGCTGACTCACTGTAAATGCTTTCTCAGTGATAGCATTTAATAGAAACAAACTTAGAAGCTTCTGGCAATTCCTTCAGGGCACGTACTGTGAAGAAACATTACACGGGATCCATACGAGAACCCAATTCAAGTCTAAGTCAGCCATAGTCTCTACAATGTGGGAAAAAAAAACAAACAAGCCATATTCAAGTCAGAGGCAAATTTAACATGGCAAGTTCAACCAAATATATGTGCAATGTGCCATGATAATTCATTTAAGGGCCTGTGGTGTAGCGGAAGAGTGAGTATTCCATAGACAGAGGAAAGTACACAGCTGTCTGTGGTTTGCTTGACGATCCTCAGACCTTAGCTGCATGTCTTTTCCACTTCTCCCTCTGTATATGTCCTGTCTGATTGCTGCTGATAAAGATCACTTGCGACACAAAATCCTGTAAGTTAATTAAGAAAAAAAGCACAAAAATCTCCTTAAAAAAAAAAAAACTAAACAAACAAAAACACAATTTGGGAATGAAAAACTGGACGTTTTTTAAAACAACTTTGTGTCTTATAAACAAACTACGACTGCACTATATAGAAAAATATTCTAAAGTCAAAGGCTAAGGCGTCTGTCAGAGCTGAAACCAGGCTCTGTAAAAAGATAACGTTCTCATTCAAAAAGCAAATCTCCAACAGCATGGCTGTAAAGAAGGAAGTGGGACTCTACAATGCTCCACTTCTGAACTCTGCTTGGTTGAAACTTGGGGATAAAATAGCTATGGAATTTAAAAGTTTACAAATATCTTGCTGAAATGAAGTAATACTCTAATGAAGAGTGAACCGAGGCTCTTCCGCAAAATTGTGAAACACTGAGCTGGTCAGTCTTTTACTGGTCATGCAACAAATAACCCTACCACTAACACTATTAAAACCAGACGTAATAAAACGAACACATCATAATGTATGCTTCTGCAACACTCTTTTGCTGCCTCACCCAGCTGGAGCCAAGTTAGCCAGGATTTACGTAACCCAGTCACAGTGTCTCCATTAATTGCTGAAAGTGACACCGTGCACGGTTATTATATGATTACGACATGACAGCTCTCGTTTTTCACTATTAAAAGGGAGACAAGCCTGTGCTCAGCTGCAATAGGGTTTCAGTACATGGAAGAAGGAAGAAAGAATGACCACTTTTTGACATACTTTTAAATTAAAATGTGTAATAAAAGATTTTGTATACATATTTTGTACTGTTTTAATGTGTTTTGAGAGACATTGGTCTCATTTTCAATCAGAAACAAACATGATTATAATTTCAAATCTAACTCTGACAGGGCAATAAAAATGTTACTTTGAGTAAATTTGCATGGGATTTTCTGTCAACATTGTGTCAAAGTAACCAAGTATACACTGCTTCACCTTGAACTACATAAAAGGTCTGTTCTAATATTAACTCCACATCAGAACCTGCCCTATGCTTCCATATTTGACTGTTTCTCCTGACCTCTGCAGCAGTCCTTTAGGTGTTTAGTTTTGCCAGCGCAGGTATCCTCTTGGTGATCCACAAAGTTAAATTTATGATGAGAACTGGTGTATCGTGACATCCAGGTCTGGAGCAGATGGTAAAACCAGTGGTGTCCTTGGTCCAACTGACTTTAGAAACCTTAATCTAAAAGTTATCACACACTTGATAATTATTTTATTTTCTTATGACTGAGTAGCAAATTTAAAAGAAGTCATTTACTAATTTTCAGTTGGGTAAAAAACAGAAAAACATGTCTTCTGGCTTTTTGTCCATGACATCACAAAATATAACTAAACTAGTAAGAGAATGAAGCTGGAAAAGTTGTTTTGTACTGTTGTGATGTTTTAGAATAACCTGACAAATGCTAAAGGTCAGACTGACTAAAGATAAAAGTAGCTGACCCCAATCAGAAGGAGCTTCCTCTGAACTCCTCTGGATTCAGTCGTTCAGAGGGATTACATGCATGCATCTGCATGGGTCTGTGTAGGATAAATGATGTCTAAGAAGCCAGGGTCATTGTGCTCTTCATGTAACCCAGTAACATCCATCTTAGGCCGCCTGGAGAGGTGAAGTTTTTCACTGTGGACTGGGCTGGCAGACAACTGGGTGGGGGGTGTAGCAGTGAGGTTGCTGAAGTGCAGAAAGACAAGAAGCAGATCAGAGTTTGAGAGGTTAAGCCCAAACAATCTCAGCCATTTTGGATTACATCTGCATGCACACTACAAACATGCCCATGAACTTTAAAAGCTTCATAAACTTTTAGTTCATCTATGGTAATATGTACTTCATCTTACATTTATGCTGCAAAACAAGAGAAGTTCCAGTTTGCTCATTTTTTTAACCAATATGTAGACGTCTGAAAACAACTTAAAAACAACAATTACTTGACAAAAATTACTGAATCACACTTATGACAAAAATATTAGGATGTTTAGCAAGTCTTTCTGAATGCAGTTTAAAGCAGATTTTGTGGCAGTGCAAGAAGAAGACCGCATGTCTTTTAAAGGTACAAAGGCGCCTGGCAAGCTAAGGCTGGCAGACACATACCAGACCTTTACTTAAAAGGCCATGTCAGGGGTTAAGTGGTCATGGAAAAGGAGGCAGAGAGCCGCCGCTAAAGTTATTAGACAGCATAGTTTCTCTCGTCAGCAGGTGGGAGGTGAGATCTGCTGTGACGAGCAGGTGCTGCTCAGGGCCAGAGATCACAGCTGAACGCTAGGCTGTGATAAGCCCTATACACCACTTAAATTACACCACCGCCACCACTTTGACCCTGCATGCTTTGGACGGTGTTATGAAGAGAAAGTGAGAACGTTGGGAGTCAAAGTGTGAGAAACAAAAAAAAAAAAAAAAA
>NW_015112905.1:168974-190667 GCF_001443285.1 Poecilia latipinna
TATATATATATATATATATATATATATTTACAGATGTCATGGCCTACATAATTATGGAGAACACTGTAAGATGAAGAACAAAGGTCCTTGCTGAAGAAAGTTATCTTCAATATTTCAATCGTCTTTTCTTAAATTAAAAATCAGCACAGCCATCTGCCTGGACATTTAGGAGCACTTTGTTCTTCCCTTTGCTAACTGAAGTTTAACTACCTTGTTTATTGACCGTGGTATCACCGTGCTCGATTGGTCAGCAGACCCGTTTGACTTGACCCCCGTAGAGTATCTACGAGGTATCGTTAAGGGGAACCTGAGAAACACCAGACCCAACAATGCAGACAAGTTGAACCCGGCTATTAAAGCAAACTGTAAATCCCACAACAAAGTCAGAGGCTGATTTCACTAATGCCATGCCCAGCCACAATGATGCAGTAATTCACTCAAAAGGATCCAGATTAAGTATTGGGGGAATATACATAAAATGTACTTTTCAGTAGGTTGATATCTCTGTATTAAAAATCTTTTTTTTTTTACATTGATGTTATAAAAGAAATCGGAAGTCTGTGATCAAATAAATTATGAGTTATCAGTAGTTTGAAGCAACAGAAAAACATGTTCAGAAATGCTTCAAATATATTCATCTTTGTGTAATTAATTAAATTCCAGTGTTATGTTTTAAAATAATTACTCCAGTAATTGCAATAACTATTGCAATAACTGCAATAAATTAATTATTTTTAATAATTTAGATTTACAGAGTTGCATCTTTACAGTGTAAAAGTTCAAAAAGGATTTACAACTAAGAGCCTGTGTGTGTGTGCAGAGCTCTCCATCCTTTCATGTCATTTCACTTCAAACATCAGCTGTGGTTGTTGATTTGTCTGTACAAAACCTCAAGGTGTGGGGGTGGTTAAATAATGTCAATGAAAACAGTCAACAGAGGCCTGTGTGGTTTTCTTAAAATAAAGGTGTTCATCCTAAAACTGGCATCAAGTCACGGATTTCAAACTGATTCTTTGAGTTGAACCCAGCTTTGACACATGTTAACGACACACTGCAGAGAGAAAGGCAGCATAAAGGGCACGCTAAGGGATGAAAGTGGCAGAGTGAGAAGGTGAGGAGAGAGCAGGGGCGGATGAATTTATTTGATGATTACCTTTTTCTAATCTCAGATGCCCCGGAGACCCTAGCACCCGCTGCACTTCCTGCAACTCAAAATGATAAACAAACAAAAAGAGGCATAAGAGTCAGGGAATGAAAGTGGAAGGAGAGCAGAAGCACGAGGAGCTTTGAGGATTCGGCGAGGTGAAGTATTGATCATCCATTGACAAACACAATAGAAATTTTAGATGTGATGTGAGAGGGCTCCCATTCATAATTCATCAACAAGCCAAATGTGAGGGACGTGGGGTGTAGACAGGGGGAAGCACTGAGTATTGATTACTAGACGGGTGTACGAAGTGGTACAGGGTGGGGGGAGTCTCCAGATAGAAGAGAAGCCAGGAAGGTAGAGTGGATGTAAAAAAAAAAAAAAAAAGATGGGTATAGTAGTTGCTGAGAGAGAGGAAGGGGGGTCTAGATGGAGCAAAGGAAAGCCATTAAGGATGGCAGTGTTACCAGACACTGGCAGCGACAAAGAGTGCAAAGCAAAGACCTGCAAAGATTGGAGGAGAGGGAGAAACCAATGTTAGCGAGAGGTCAACACACATCACCCACCACTAACACACCGCCTTTACACCACACTCCTACTGTCTCCCTGCGCCACCCAAATCAATATCACCATGTCAAAACATAAAATGCATGCTTTTGCTCTTAAGTAAAAGGTGTCTAAGATTTTTAAAAGCATTGATTCTGTGATGGGTCGATGGGAATCAAGGCATATTTTCCTGTGCAGAGAGGGGTAATAACACTCAGCTGGTAATGGCACAACAGAGGGAACCCGACCGTGTCTGTAAAAGAGTGCACTGGTCAGATTACGGCACTCCGCTCCACCGGGAGAGGTCACAGTAAAGGGGCAGGTCAAGGATTTGATCTGTCTGTACAAACTGTCTCTGAGAATTGTCAATTGGGAAGCCAAGCAACAGAGGGTGAGCTGATGGGACTTGACTTTCTCTGGGGCCCTCACCAGAAACATTTTACACGTTAAAGTGAGGAGTACCTAAAGCAGAAGTTCTAACAGTCTTAGACCAGGGAGAATGTGTACCAAAACACAGCTGATCAGAGTAGACGATTCCTCTTTGACTGTGTCTGCCGCAGTGTGCCGAACCATTTAGGTGAAATGTTGTAAATCATATCGTGTTCAGCTATATCCTTTTCCTCACTACTACAAACTGAGCTCAATGCTATAACACCTCTGTAACCTTTCTATATGCCTTAAATAAAAGTCAGTGTCAAAAGGTAAAATGAGTTTGAGACAGGAAGGTCTTTAGTGGTTTAAGGAACAAGAAAATAGTTTTCTTCCCCCGTTAGGGAGCATCTGGACCAACACTGGGGACACTACAATTGCTAGTGGAGAGCCAAACCAGCTACAGACAAGGTACAAATAGAGACAGCCAGAAAAACACAAAGAAGTTAAAAAAACATGTTCCCCAAATAGGAGCTACCAACCACAAGAATGGCACAGCCAGACACACAGACATGTATCCAGAGTGGTTAGCACAGTTGCCACCTGATGGAAGATTAAGTAAATAGCCTTATTCCTGAGTACTTCCATTGAACTCTTATTTGTCGGATCGTTGTGCTATATAAATACATTTACCTTACCTACTTTACTTTGTTTTTAAATACTGATAAAAAATATATGGTAACACTTTATTTGAAGGGGGTTGAATAAGACTGTCATAAACATGACATAACACCTGTCATGAACATGAATAAGCCTTCATGAATATTTATGACTGTTGTCATAAAGCGTCATTCGGTAAATTATGACTTTTAATACAAAGTTGACATTATTCAAAATGTCTTTGTTATGACAACTTGACATTAACCAAGAAATCATTACTGATATAAATTTGTTATAAAAGTATTACTGATTGCACTTTAAAAATCAGGTAACTTTATGTTATTAAAGGTATGATTTCTTGGTTAATGTCAAGTTGTCATAACAAAGACATTTTGAATAATGTCTACTACGTATTAAAAGTGTCATAATTTACCGAATGACGCTTTATGACAACAGTCATAAATATTCATGAAGGCTTATTCATGTTCATGACAGGTTTTTATGACAGTGTCATGTCAGTCTTATTCACCCCCCTTCAAATAAAGTGTTACCAAATATATATTCTTCCAGCTGCTGTTTCTTTTACATTTTTTATTATCATAACACAAAGACAATAGTGATAATAGTTTTACACTGAAGGATATGAATAGTTGTGTGCTTCATTTTAAGATTGTTAAGCATACATATCCTCGACAATCCAAATTTTTTACTTAAAAAAAATTTAAATAAATAACTGGTGCATTTCACATTTATTCATAAAATAGCTTTCAGTGTATCTTGCTTTTTAAATAAAACCCTATGTAAAGTTTAATCAAAAATATCTTTGAAGTTACATTTTTTATAAAAATGATATAGTTCCTAAATGTGATGGCACACATCTCATTGGTATGCTATAATATCCATGACTTTATGCCATCATCCAGATTTGTTAAACAGTTCAGTTTTAAAGCCTCAGAACTACAAGGCAGGAAAAGTCAACTGATCAAGTTGTGGTGAGTTGTTCTGTTGTAACTGATAGTTTGCCAAGGTGGTGACGGTGTTTGCTGTAGTCTCAGCAGAACCTGTGTTCTCCCTGACACCCAACTGTCTCTCTCAGTATCAGGACATGCTGCAGCTCAAAAAAGGCCACAGATTAATCTTTAAAGTTAAAAGACAATACCAACATCGTTGAGTCACTCAGGCCCAACATGACCATTTCTCTGACGCATGATGTGAAGTCAGTGGACGGATTGGTCATTGGGTTAGTCTCATGCCTGTTTGTGGGTGATCTGTTGTCAGTGTGGCACACGAGAATGTGGGAAATTAAAGCCGGCAGGAAGATAATCTGGTCACCTGATCCAGGCTTGGGGGAGGTGCTGACAGCCGTGCTGCTCCGCCGTGTGTCATATGAGGAGGGGGGCCAAACGGCAGGTGACTGACTCACTCCCTGTTAATGGACAGATGACCATATTAGTAAAAACAATTCAAGAGAGGGAAAAAGTAAAGAAATAGAATAAGGGGACCCTGTGAGAGAATAAACAGACGGCGTCATGGCTTTCATTTGATACGTTGTCTTATCTGTCTCTTGATAAAAATGGGTTGGATGTGAAGTGATGAAGCAGGAAGAGAAAAAAGAGATCCTCAAGTACAATCTGCAGTAGACTAGGAGGAACTCTGCTGGTGCTCCAGCGACACTGTGTGAAGCCAGCAGGTATGGAAACAGGTTGACACATCCATGTGTTAGTGCAGAGATGCATAAGAACATGGTGTGCCAGCAAGTGTGTGTGCCTGCGCATGTGTATTTAACAGCTTAATCAATTATCTAACCACTTGCCAAAGAGAAAACATGTCTTTTCGTTTTCCAACATGTTTCCCTCCTTTCAGAAAATGAGTCTGTTATGCTCAGAGCTCAAACAGAGAACAAAGCATTTCTCACTTCTTTTGTGCAAAAGAGACTTCTGGTGCACTATATCAAAAGCCGGAGCTGGAAGCAGAAGCAAAACCAGATGACAATTGTCAGAACAATTAATATCTTGCATTTGCCCAATCACATATTATAATTACCCAAAACATATAGAGGGTGCAATCCTCATAAATGCATATGTAGTATAGATTATGTAATTGTGAACCTAACAGATATTCTTATGTTGCCCTCTTTCATTTAAATCCTGCCACAGCAGATAGTTGAATCAAAGACTGTTTAAAAAATCAGGACATGAAACTCATTAGGAAAATTAAATTGTGTACATTAAATAGAGCGGCGCTTAAGCAACGGCGAACATTTTGCCAGCAACGCCGGCGCATAATAAAATCAAAGAATCACGGCTTAATTGGATTGCACCTAAAAAGGATCATGCTGACAAATGCGATTGTATTAAGCCATAAATGTGCACACCTCCTACGAGTCTTCCTTAAATCCAGTGAAATTGAAATACCCTGGGCTGCTGACCACTTCCTGAAACAGTCAGTCACCCAGAAATACTGAGACTGCAAAGAGGAAGAATAAGACTGCATAGACAAAGCAAGCTGATCATCAGTTTCAAATTAACATCTCTAGTTAATGCATCTCTCAACACTGTGCATAAGTAATCCTCTTCCACTGAAATGGCTGAGTGTTGTATTAATACCCCTTTTCTCAACTAACAAACAAACATTTAAATGTACTTTGTTAGGATTTATGAGACAGAATAGGATGAGGTAGTTCAGAAATGTAAAGTGGGAGCAAATAAAAACACGGCTTTCAACATCTTTTACAAATACATGAGATTTTTCTTATCCACAGAGGGCACATAGATTTACCCTGTATGAACCTTTCAGAGGGCAGAAGAAAGACTCAACCTGTCTCCTCAAGAAGAAAACCGCTCGTCTCAGTTTGTTTTTGCCAGATTTTTTTTTCTTACAGATTCTTTTTCTTTCACCCATTTATCACCGAGGGCTTCCTTAAAAGAAGGTTGTTGGATTTCTCTCTGCTTTTATTTCTGTAAAATCCTAAACTAAAATTAGAAATAGATTAATAATTAAATGTATTTGGTAAATTTGACATAATATTCTGCCCCCTTCTTTTTCTTCTACAAAGCACACTAGCTAGAATCACAGATACAGTGAAAGGGAAAAACATCTTCAAAGCAAAGAAAACATGCATATGACAATGAATAATGCCCTCCCTCAAAACCTTTATTTTATTTAGTAGTAGCTGATGAAAACATTGTTTTGGAATTGCAAACACTAAATACCAACAGACTTTTTGCACTTTACACAGTGTTTCATAAACAAGTTTTTCTTATCAGATACATATGAGACAAAACAAAAATAGAAGATGCACAGTTGGATCTGCTGATATACAAAAAAAAATGGGAAAAAAAAGTAACATGTTTGCTATTTTTCTTGTCATTAGTCTGCTGCAGAGCAAAGCTGTAACTCTCTGAGGTAATTCTCCAGAGAAGCCACTAGGGGAGCCTCAACCTCCTTTTTAGCAAACTTGTATTCAAAGACAGAGGAAAATGTATACACACATGTGCAAACGCTTATCAAACAAAGGCAGAAACAAGGATGACGAGAGAGAGAATTTAATCTTTATGTTTTGCTAAAAATATATATTTTTGCCATGTAAGTGGACTTAATCTGCTCTACTTTCTGATTAAAACACTCCTTTAGTTTCCACTCATTCACAAGCATCTCTTAGAGTGTTGTTTGGTTTAATGAAGAAACCAGCATGCTATTGTACTAAAGCCTGGTATAGTGCTGGGAATACCCTGCGCCCCAAAGTACAGAACACACCTCCATTATGCATTACACATCTAAGATATTTAAGCTCTTTGTAAGAGTTAAGTCTTGGAGCCGTGCCGTGTCATTCTGTGGGGGATGATAGGGAGCTTTACTCATGTCTGTATTAGCAGGATGACTTCCAAAGCCTCTGGGATGGGGTGTTACAACTACCAGCTCTAGTCAGTCCCAACATTCATACCAAAACTCTGCACAGCCCTGAGCACCAGATCAGAACCCAAATAGGCCTTGCATTAAGGGGGATAAGCCTTACCACAGGGACTGACTATTCACCACATACGATCAAATTAATTGGAGCAGGTTTATTGTGGGTCGAAATAAACACCAATGCAACGGTTCAACAGTCCATGTGGATGGAGCCAACGTGAAAAGCGTTGAATTACTATATTTTGTGCTCAGGGAAAAAAAAAAAAGTCTGTACAAGGCTGCTTTCGAAAGAAAGAAAAAAAAACATGCCAGGGAGGAGAGGAGAGACTGGAGACCTCCGAACATAAACTGACATGAATTCCAGGATGTGTGTCGTCTTCAGAAGTGAAGAAAAAAAGTGTTTTCCCATCTTGGTGCAGAACAGGGTTCTTGCTCTAAGTTAAATACCATCCATCTGTCTGGTGCTGTAAGGTGACGGAGTGTGTGTGCGCCAAACTTGTAAGAGATACTTAGGTCTGTGTGTATATTTTCATAGTCTGATTGAAGTAAAACACAGCCTTTAATGTATCATTTCAAGTGAACACAGTGCCCAAATGAAAACACACACACCTACAAGCCCCACTTAATTGAAGGCTACAGGTTTTCACATTGCAGACAGCTTTTTTTCCATGGGAAAAACAGACCACTTTTTGAAATCAATATTCTCCACTTGTTTTGCTGCAAATTAAAGCTGTCATTCTCAGGCTGATGTCACGGGGGAGAAGCAGTGGGAGACAGAGAGGGATGAAAACTGCAGCCGTAAAGTTTTATATTTCAGGCAAAAGAAGATTGAAATGTAATCCTGAATTATCTCAAAATGACTGAAGGAGAGAGGAGAGAGAAAACACACACAGACACCATCAGAAATGGCAGATGGTGTTTCCGTTTACAGACTCCACCGGAAAACATGATTCAAATAATAATAGTAAAAAAAAGAAACACAATATAATCATAATTTTAAGTGTTTCCTATATACTTCATTGTGTGATGTAGCATTATGCAGCGCCTACAGACCTTGGTTCTGACATACTTTCCATCTGTGGAAGAAGAATTTGATTGCTACAAGTTTTTTTCTTTTCTTTATCCTCCATCTCAATAACATGCAATTGCCTGCAGTTACTCTACATAACATGCAATTTACACACAAGACTGCACACTTCTCGGCGTCTGCTCCAGCAGACCGGGGCTGTGCTTTCCCATAAAAACAGATACCCTCCTCAGGAAGCTTTGTAGAGCCTAAAAACCTCAATTAGGTTCATCAATATTTGATGGAATGGCTCTGATAAGGTCTGCTCGCTCCCCCCTCTAGTGCCTCTGTGCTGGCATGATGTCTTTAATTGTTGGCCCAAAGCACTGGAGACAGACAAAACATTGTTTGCTCTGTAATGGATGGCTATGTCCCTAGCACAATATTGAGACTGGCTTTTTGCGCATAAGTTGCCACACTCCTGGCCTGCAGTAAGAGTGGGAAAGGGTGGGAGGAAACTAGGAGTGTCATGTGATAAACACTAAAAGCCCATTACATCTCTCAGTATGATGCACCTACAATATGTCAGTACATATTTTCACTTGGTAAAAGGGCAACGGAGCATTTTACTGTCACTGTTCTTTGACAAAGCTGAGTTTTTTATGAAGAATCAGCATCAGAAAGAACAAGAAACACAACAGACAGGTCAGTGATAATGTTGTCTAGAGATTTAAAGTAGAATTTGATTCTAATCTGATGGCATATCAATCCATCACCAGAAAACTGAAAACTAAGGCACAATTACAGATGTGACAAGATGTAGATTTCCACTTAAGCTGACATGCCTAGCATTCATTTTTAGTTTTTAAAAATATTTAATATTTTTGATCCTTGAGTACTGTTGAGCTGACCATGTTGGCTCATGTGACAAGACACCATTGCTTCAGAATAGATTGAAACATATTCCGACATCCTCCAACTGTTCAAAGCTGCTAAAACAGACTCCAAAAGACCTGAAGCTCCATACAGCAAAAATGTAATAAATCCTTCATATACTCCCTACGCTTGGTGGGGAAAATAAATTATAACACACATCTCTTTCCACTACAATATGCACCACTTCATGTTGGTGTGTCACAAAGTACATTTAAAATACAAAAGTCAGTGGTTGTCACAAATTGGGATGCTAACTTTAGCAAGAAACAACACGCATAAACAGCAATAAAATGGAAAATTGTCTCCATTCTACTTCAATTTTTTTCTTTGTCCTTCCTCCAGTGTCTGTTTAGCTCTCACCTTGGCATGCATTGGCCACATCCTTTATCATCGCAGGCTGTGCTTCTCTTCCAGGACCCCTGCGCTGTCCTATAGGAGGTGCCTCCACTAAGGGATTTCTCTTCATTGACTTCTTGGGTAAATTGATTTTAATAGCCAGCACTTGGGGCCTTTTCTCACGGTCCCATCTTTCAGCAGAGGCAGGCTTCGTCACGCCCTGCCATATTTCTCCACTCAGGACGTCTGGGCTATTTTCCAGGGCTATTGGAATAAGAACTGACGAATCCCTTTCAAGGTCCCAAGGAGATAATCTCCTGTCATTTCTGATTTGCATAACGTTATTTAAAATTTAATGTAATGGCATTAAGATATAGAAAGCCATCCCTTCTCTGAGCCCACATCTGTTTGCAGTGTGTGTGTAGATGCACAAACTTGTGTATATACAGTGATGAGATGACAGGAGGAGCCCCTTCCTCCCAGTGCTCCTCTTTTTTTCCTCCCCTTCTTCCCACATTGACTCCATCTTTCAGCTCATACAAAATATGAGCATGCTACACTGAAATAACCAACGTCATAATCAATGAGTTATTAAACTTGCACATGTAGTACCAGGACCGGGCTTAGCTCAGAGAACAGAGGGCCGGATACCATTTCATTTGCCGGATCTGTTTGTGTCCTACTTAGAAAGCTGCAATGGGACTCAATTAGGCTGGAACCAAGACGAGCTGATAAATTAATTTATTAATGAACACAGAAGAATAGAGAATGAAGGGATGAGCCTGCTCATTGTGAAGGGGTTGGCAAGGCCAAACAATTCGACCAGGCTTTCATGAGGTCGGAGATGTGTCAAACTAGGATTATGCAATGAAGCCTTTAGCAGCTATTCAGTGGAGTTGTGAGAAAGAAAAAAAAATAGAAATTTATATTTGACTACCAAGAAAAAAAAAAAGAAAAAACATTTTTTATATGTTGATACAGTATGTTATACACACAAAAGCACATAAAGGTTCGTGGCCATCAGTGTGCACATGAACACATTCAGACAATTTTTATACATCGACTCTATTCTCTGTGGTAGAGCCTCCTCTGCACATTAAAAATAAATTCATTCAAAGTCAATTTGGGATATGTTTGGTGATGCAAGGCAGGAATACCATCTGAGCTCTGGGAATTGTAGATTGCTCCCTGTCTCCCCAAGGCATTCTCTTTGTCTATCTATTTGGTGTGATTAAAAATACAATGATGAATGCATATTCTTTCCAGATGAATAACTTGAAGGGCTTGGCAGAAGATGAATCAGGAAACACAGTGTTGGAAGCCAGACTAGCCAGGTCAGACAGATTCACAGTTGGATCCTCTGTAAGATGGACTTGCTCAGCAGAAAGAGAAAGAGTGAGAGAGAAAAAAAAAAGTAGGGTCATCTGGACAACAGCCCACGGAAACCTATAGGACCAAAGCTGGTTAAAATTACTTCAAAGCCCCAAGCAAGATTTGTATGTCAAAATACAACATTCAGCCAGCTTAAAAAAATGAATGAAAACACAAATTCAAAGACTTGACAGATTTAGGTTTTACCCTTTGTTCCCAAAATAATTCAAGCTTATTTTAGACTGATGACTATGGGGTGATAAAGACCTTAGACTTGAAACTCAACATGTCATATTTATGCAAATAAGTTCACAAGCAGAAATGTGGAGACCAGGTGTAGCTGAAATTTCACAACTTCGACAGTTTTTCTACCTCAACACATTTAAAAAATTACATTAAAAGTTTTCTATTTTGAGTGTTATTCTTAGTGTTTAATGCATGAGCGCATGATAACACAGTAGTTAGTATTGGGATTGAATCTTGAACCGGGAACCAGTTAATCTAACAGTTAAAAAAAAGACTTAGATTATTTGATCTTGTGTTATTTGCTTTGTCAGAGCAGATGATAAAAAATATCAACAAAACACTATGTTAAATGTTTTATCAGACAGTTTAAAGGAATTTGGGATTTTGAAACAAAAGTAATCTATAACTTCTTTATGCCATTTGCAAATGCAAAGATAAGAAGTTGTTCTTGTGTGGTATTACACATTTGTCACATTTGTGTAAAAATCATGTTTTCTTCCAGCATGTCAAATAAATATCTCACTTCTTCTTGTTTAAAAATAAACAATTCACAAAAATGCAGATTCACGCACTATACATACCGTCAACCAGGCCCCAAAACACAGTATCTCCCCTACCAGACTCAACCAATGGCTAGGGATAGTCTGTGCTTCAAGAGGAGCACTTGAGGCTCCCCATTAGAGATTACTCTTGGAAGAGCAACTGAGTGTGCCCCCCACCCCCTTGTCCACATAAACCAGTATGAGAGGTAGGCTCTCCTCTCCTTACATGTCAACTTCAGACAGCATGCCTCTTGCTGCCTCAAAGCTTTGATACCAAAATAGTCCAGGAAGCCTCTGTCTTAAAAAAAATGCCCCTGCAGACACTGATACCAGGGAAAGATTGAGGAGGGAAAAATAAAGGGGTTGGAAAACGAAAAATCACAAGGGAACAATAGCATCAACAGAGGAAAAAAAAGTCACACGTGTTGTGTTTGTGTATTGTTCAACACTAATGCAAAAGAGACTCAGACTGGCTGCCGAACCTCTGATTCAGAAATAGCAGATTGATTAGTGTCTTGCTAATGGAAGAGTTAAGTTACATTAGAAGTAACGTAATTCTCTACCAGATACCTGGCTGGTACCTGGTACTAGGTTGAGGTACCTGGTTTGGGGACCTCAAGATCTTATCTGCTTTTTGCAGATGATGTGGCTCTGTTGAAATTTTTAAGCCATGATCTTCATAATGCACTGGTGTAAAAGATACCAGTAGGCAGGTCCTCAAAGTCTAAGGTCTTGGTTCTTAAACAGATAGATTGTTCATTTAGGTTAGGAGTCAGTCTCTACCTCAAGTGGAAGATTTTAAGTTTCTTTCTGGTGATGGTAGGACTAAGCAGAAAATGGAAAGATACTGTATTACTTTATGCGTTGCAGCAGGTTTGTCATGATGAAAAATTGAAGGTTTCAATTTAGGGGTTAATCAATCTTCCTATCCTCAGCTGTGCTCATAAGATATGGACCAAAAGAAAAACCTCTTGAAACAAGTAGCAGAAATTAATTTTCCACATAATATATTGATTTCTACACTTATGACAGTATTTAAAGTCATTGATATCTTGAGTCCAACCAGCATAGTTGGATCACTTGTAAGCTTTGGTCATCAGCAGAGTTAAAGCCATTCTTAGATGCAGCAGAGAAGACAGAAATGTAATGAAGTAGTTTGAAAACCAGTCAATACATTCTCAAATCTTAAATAATGGTGCCCGACACCAGTAAGATGCATTATGCACTTGGGTGGAGCTATGGCAACGGATATCAATTCAGATTCGACACAAAATGTCCAATTTAGCGTTTGCCTGTAATATTTGCACGTATATTTAAACAATTTTCCTTAGAGATTAAAAACTCTTTGAAGGCAAAAACACCACAAAGTTTCTGAAGAATAAGTGAGGTAATGTCAAAGAGAAGGTTTTGTAAACAGTGCATGCCTTTGGTTTTGCATCTTCAAAGCAGAAATCAGGGTGAGTGACTGGATAGTCTGCACATTTCCATCTTTCTTCTGTTGTGCAGGCATTGTGACGAGTGCTCCAGCTCATCTTATATGTACTGATCCAGCAAACTACCAGCCTTGCCTCTGCTGCTCCACCACCCTTTGATAAGAACAGAGGGAAATTAAAATCATGAACCTGAATTATGAATCCAATGAAAAGAAAGTCTCAGAAGACTCTTTCTCAACACCCGCTCTCTTGGATTTCTCTCTTTCTATATTTCTTTGGCCTCCCTCTCACTTTTACTTATGATTTTTTATTTTCCTTTTAACCATGGAGTTTTTCACTATATTGCATTTTCTGAACTCCGTCCTCCTTCAATTTTCAGTTGCAGAGGCTTCTTGCTGCTTACATATTCTTTAAGAGCAAGAGAGACTGAAGGAGAAAGGATGGAAAAAGTTTCAAATGAATGATAACACACAATTTGATAAAACTGACAAGGGACTCAATTAAGGCCTCTCTGTCAAAGCAAGAGTGATATTTTATTAAGCGGCAGTGTGCCATTCGACGGGTACATCAAGCGACACATCTGTAGACGCAAAGGCTGCACCAGCCGAGTAAGAGGGACATGTGTTGCCACTTTCAGGAAACATCAGTCGAGACTCGCTTCATCACACCAGCTTAAAAATTGAGAGACCTCGATATTATGATGCTCATTTATTTTTTCATGCACCACCACTAGAGTTTGAGAGAGACTCTTGCAAGCTCCTTCTTTTCCTTTTTGTCTCACACATCCAAACACAAGAACTTCTGGTGTTGGCTTTTGTCACATCCAAATCAGAACAAGTGCACCAAGATTCTGTCAGCGCTCAAAAGAAAACAGCCAACGGCCCACATTGCAGCTGTTTCACATTTGAGCTTTTGTTATTCCTACTTTTTTGACGTTCTTCTATGATTTGTGTTAAACAAAACAAAAAGCCAGGGAGAGTTAAAGAAGTTTACTAAACAGCATGTTTCTAAAATACCTGAAACTGAACGTCTGAGATTCATGGAGTCACTGGATCTATTTACATGCACAAATGTAATAACTTTTAAATAATGAACCTCAAATGTTTATACACCTGTGATAAACAGTCTATTTTGTTGTTTAGAAAAAAGGTGAAGAAACCGTTTTTCACCTTTAATGTGACATATAGCCCTCCAATTTAGCTGAAGAACATTTTTATACTATGGAGAAAATAGTTTAAGTACTGAAATATTGTTACTCTAGAACTTTCTTAAAGACATTTTTAATAGAAAAAAGCATGTTCCATGGGAGAAGTCTGTCAACATCCTACATATTGATCTTGGTAACATTTGCATATTCTACCTTAATCAAACTAATCATATCTCTTGTCCACAGCTCCCTTACGGTGATGCCACAGATTTTCTTTCAGTTTTACCTCTGGCCTGCTAAAATATTATTATTTATTTGTTTGTTTTTTGCTGGGAAGTAATTTATTTGTTGATCTGAAGGTATAATTTATCCCCGATTCTGAAAACCGCAGTTCATCTTTATCTGAAGCTCTCTAGCAGACTTCTGGTATTTGATACTGTTCTTCTTATTAGTTTGTTAGAGGTTCCATTTTCAACCCTACATATTAGGTCAGGCATAAAAAAAGATTGGTGAAGATTTTTCTCAAAGACAGAACAAACAATAATTAAATATTCCTGCAGCTCCTTTGCTGTTGCTGTGGGTCTCTTTTCAGCCTACCAGGCCAATTAATGCATTGCCCTTTCGTCAATTTTGTACTGCCTTTGTTACCCTATAAACTGTTGTTTTGAAGATGTCTTTACTGCCAATATATACACACGACAAAAACTCAGTCTGCTATTGCACTGCTCTTGAGTCATGGATGAGAAAGTGTAATAGACGAAATGTAAAACAGAACATAGCCTTCTTTGTCTACTGCTGCAAGCAGAGGGTTTGGTAACAGCATTACATATGAGCCTGGTTGTTTGTGTGGACAGCTAAATTTATATCCAGCAGTTCCTCTCTAATTTAAATTTCTTTTTTAAATAAAAGTAAACTTATTCCTTCCGAGAGTGCAAACATGGTGGTGTAGTTAAAAAGATATCAGCTGTGCTCTGATGTGCCCACGAGAGGCCACAGTGTTACAGTAAGATGAAACTTTAATCCTCAAGTCCCTCTTGTAATTGAGATTGTAGGATGTTGTACTGTTGAGAAAAAACAGATGCCCTTTTCCACTCCTACACGCACAAACACATGAACACTATAAATAAGTGTGCACATGGGTTTATACGTTGTTGAACACAAGTTTGGATCTCCAGTCCAAAGTGCCCACAATATGTCTGAGATGTTTGTGTATTGCTTTCTGCCTTCATCTTCACAAATGCATTTGTGTGTGTGTATGTGTGCGTGTGTGTGTGTGTGTGTGTGTGTGAGAAGTGAAGCTGACTCTTCGTTGTACAGAAGCCCAGTGCTGACCATACATAGTCTGTTTCATCTAGAACAAAAGCTGTGTTGAAGGACACAAAAGGCCAGGTTCAAAAGCATTGCAAGCATCAGGAGCCCAGGCCTAGATACATGAAACAATCAGTGTAAACTTGTCTGCAGATAAGAGGGCTGGTATTCACCTACAACAATGCTGGTATTCACCTCCTCATCTGTAGGAAGAACGCTGTCCACATAAGACGAGATTAAAGCTCTGGATAGATCAAACCGTGATCATGATTAGTGCAAAAGAATGTTTTTTGGTGTTCCTATCATTGATTAACATGTTGCTCCCAAGACAAGTGATGATTTATGCATGCTGTGGTCGACTTGAACCACAGCACCGTACTCTGTTGATAGCACGACTGTGCAGAGAGAAGGAGGGTTGGATTCTATGCACGTGTACAAATGAATCTAATGTGACAATTGTGATGTACCCTTGAGAATGACAAGCACACAAAGCCATATTCACTTATTACTATGATAGTACAGATACAGAGACAAGACTCCTCACTGTTCTTTTTTTCTGAAAGCAAAAATATTCATGCTTTCTGCCGTGACACAACCTTAAGCTCAGAAATATTTTATTTTATTCATGTGGTTGACCAACACAAAACAACATATAATTATGAAGTGGAGGGAAAATGACGTGGTTTTCTAATTTTCAAATTTTTAGACGTAGGTGTTCCATGACTCTGATCAGATTGGAGAGTGAATAAGTGACCTATGAACAGTGGTATTGAGTCTTGTCACAGACTATCAATTGCATTTATTCTCAATAGGATTTAGTTGTGGACTTTGACAAGGCCAATCTATGCTTTGATCCAAGTCTTCAATTCTTTCATAACTTTAGGATTATGTCCTGAAAGGTGAATCTCCCAACTCTTTCTGGTCATGGGTTAAGGTTGTCCTGTATTTTGTGCCATCCAGTGCAATTTTTTTCTGTATCTGCTCCCAGTGTCTCAAGACAATCTTGTAAAAAAGGTCTACAGATATTTTCTTTGATTTTATGATTGCTGTTTGCACTCTGGTATGCACTGTCAACTACGGGATCTTATAATCGGATGTGTGCGTTACCACAGGTGAACATCGTTTTCGCTGTAAAGCATCTCAAAGACAATCAATGAAAACAGCTCAATTTTGAGCTTCAAGACAAATGTTGTAAATACTAACATAAGTAGTATGTTAGTATTCACTAAATGAATACAATTTGAAATAAGGCTGTAACATAAAATGTGGAAAATGTGAAGAACTGTGAATACTTTCTGGATGCACACTTCTGATGGTTTGTATCTCATGATATCTTTCACACAAAGTGCCATACTAACTTAGATAGCAAACAAGTTGATGCAATATTTGCACAATATGCAGGGAATTTCAATATTTTAACTTGTGTTGCCAGAGTAACAAAGTAGGGTTACTCAGCTGATCAATTTGGAGATACAATTGGTTTTCTTACCTAGAAAATGAATATTTCTAGTTGGTTTGGATATCACTCTCAGATCCAAGGTTTGACATCAGGCATAGAGGAAACACAGCATTAGTAGATATCAGAAATTGTTCCTGGCTTACTTCTATACATCACAGTCAGTACAATTTTTTAAAATTGTAAATAATTTGTACTGCACTTTCTTTAACATAAAAGTGAGTGTATTTAAGTGCTGGTTTACCTCTATGTAAATTCCTATAACATGATTCCACCATGCTCCACAATTTTCCACCACAAGTAAGCCAAATAAGACAGTAACATAACAAATAATAAAGAGCTTCATTCTGATATCTGACCAGAGCAGTCCTTACATGGCTTTTTATAATTTTCTTTTTCGCCAGTTGTTCATAAATGATGGATTTGTTAATTACATAAATAGTTGTTATTGGTACAATATGTGTGGATCTTTGCAACTTCTCTGGCTTATAACATACTCTGGCTACTAATGTGATTATTGGTCTGCCTGCCATAAATACAAGTTTAGTGGAGAGTTACTTTGAAGGCTTCTACACTTTTTAGATAGATTTAACAATAAAAAATATTGTTTTATATCTTTAACCTGCTTAAACATCTTCACAAATCCAGCCTTGACGTGCCTGGTGTGTTTCTTGGTGTTTATTATTTTTCAACAAGCTACTAAGGCCTATACAGAAAAGTGATGCGATTAAACTAACACAGATGGGCTCTCTTAATCAATCAAGTAACTTTAGAAGAAATTCTTTTGAGCTGGATTTTACATAGAGATATTAAAGTAAAGAGGGTTGAATACATACGAGCACCAAACTTTGAGAAATTAACAGACTTATGCAGTTCTTTGTGTTGTCCTATTACAATAACATACTCGGATATTTGTGACAATGTCGCAAAATTCAAGATGCGTGCTTTTGAAAGTCGTACGGTGTTGGTCTACTTTAGTGTTAACACATTTAAAAATCTTGAATGTGTAACTGACTTATCCAGGGAGTTAGCAAAGTTAGATAAACTCCTATTGCAATTATGTTCAAACAATCCACTTCATTAAGTTGTTATATTACATTTAAAGATGGCTTTGTTGGGGCACACTGTCTACTTTGTTTATTTCCACTGTCTGAAGTCAAACAGAAATGTTTATATTTTAAACATTTTGTTTATGTACAGAGAAGAAAAAAAAAACACTCTGGTTTCTCTTATATTAAGGTTGATTTTGCAAATGGTTGGCTTAATTTTTTCATCTAGAATAAACTTACAAGAAGCTGTGTTTAGGCTGGGGGAGAAATGGTATACTTGTGCTGGTTTAATTTGTTTAAACAGACAAAGCCCAAAGAGCTCAATCAATTTGACAAAGTCAAACAAGCGCTCGAGAATAAGCCTGAGGTGTGACCTTGGCTTTATCAAACTTTTTGTGGTTTGGCGCATGCTCTCATGTAAAACTAAGCTAAATTTAGACATATGAATGTCAAACAACAAAAAAAGAAGCTTAAACTGCTCCCCAGGTTTTATGTGTTGTACAAAACTGAAAGGTAATCACCTCGATCAACAGTGTGTTTAATAAACAAAAAAATTGTTAGGACATAAAAAGAAAAGTAAAAATAAAAAGTAGGTCTGTGAATTTACATGACCAAGTAGGACTAATTGGACACATATACTTTTGAGAAGGAGAACATAAAGGCACTTTAAATTGTGTATCAATCAAAAAAACTTAATGTCAGGTGACAAGAAGCTTCTGGAAGAAATGCCTGTCAGTTACAGAGATGTAAGAACGAAGGATGGCTGAACCACTAGTTAACCCTAAAGAGAGGAAGATCGCAGTGCAAGACGGAGCCCAAAATGGAGAGATGCCAACACAGACAATGACAGAGTGTAAAAATGACTGTAGAAGCAGTTGGATTTGAAGGTTTTATAAATAATCACAAAATACACTAGAGTTCATTTGGACACATAATACGTCAATATGGTGTTGCACTGATTCCTGTTGGTCTATTTAAAAAATAAATAAAAGAGTGTTATGCAGGTCTAAATGTAAGGGAAAAGGGGGATTGTGGTGAAGATCAAGCCTTTTTATAATTTAATTAGAGTAATTAAGCTAAATTAATCTGAAGTTTTCAAGCAACCAACTGCATACAACTTAGTAATGTTATTAATTAACAATATTAACAATAATAAACAATATTAATTTGCCCAATTAGTTTACCAGTACAGATACATTTTTTTATTTTTATTTTTTACCAGTGGTGCACATTTGCAGCTTAAGTTGCATTTGAGATTATCATCCATGTACACAGAGTTCTTCAATGTATCTTCCATGCGAGTCTGGTGATAAAACTGTATATGATACAGGAAAAATATTTATTTGTATACGGCTAAAGAAATCCTAAGTACCACCAGTACTACTTGCACCATTTTGTGAAAACCACTGCATGACATCAAACACCTCCACATTCACAATAATCTGAACAGATAATCATCCCAAAATGTTATTAATTTTTGACAAACACACCGACCCACACAAAGTGCTAAACAAGTATTTACGCCTTCTTTAGGGCATAATATACACGTTATAGAAGTCACTTCATAGACATTCAATTATCACATAATTTATCCAGAGAAAACTAATTGCAGCTAAACTTGTGGTATGTGTGAGTGCAGCCTGTAGCTCACAGCCTGTTGCCAAGCTTGCTGTTGATATTATTGTTGTTGACTGAGGTCGTGTGCTACACTGAAAGTTGTGGGTTCAGACCGAAAGCCTATAATCAGGAAGTTCTCTGAATGGTACTGCTGCACCACCAGACTGATAGGCTGCCATCACCCAACCACTTCTCTCTGTGGATGGGGACACAGTAACCAGGCGAACAAGAAGAAAACTGACAAGACTGTGATATGAGCAACAAATGATACTTCTTCTAGCTCACAGTACACTTTGATACGCTCCCTCCAGTGGTTAGAGCGATTTTGATTTTACCCAGCTATATTATACTTACCTCTTTTTCTACTTTAAAATCCAAGTCTTATTTCACATTGTTCTCCACCTAAGTTATGTATGACAAACGCCTGGGGCCAAATCACCATCAAAGCAGTGCATTGCAGGAACACAGGGCTTCCAAGCTCCTTAGTGATGACAGATGTCACTTTTGAAGTGAGCAAGGGGATGAAAGTGGCGGAGATGTGACGGGCAGCATGAGGATAGCTTCACCGCCACGACCTGTCATCATCAGTGCAGCTGAGGTGTAATGGGGGAAGACTGGATGGGGTCTGGAGACTTCGATGGCCATCTTGGGTGTCTGCCTTTGCGGCCAAAAAGGAGCTGGCCTTTCATGTCATACCCACCTACTCTGCAAGACGCCAGCACCCAACGTGGCAGCCCGTCAGGCAGCCAGTAACATTGCTAGTCGCCAGCCAACCAGCCAGCAAGCCGTCATTCCTATGCAACCCATTTGGGATGGAGCTGTCTCCCTCCGTTACACTGGCTGTTCTGCCAGTGCATTCATCAGGGTATAGAGAGAATAGCTAATCTAAAGGAACCAGCAGCCCAGAATCAAAGGGCCACTGGCTTCTCTCTTCCTTGTGTGTAGTGGTGCTCACCTGGGTACTATCCCTGGTGTGACAGAGCAAGCAGCAAGAGGACTTGGTAAACAAGGCAGTGCAATGCAACTTTCAAACAGAAAGGTAGATAGTGCGGGGGAAACCAAAACAAACTCTTAACTCAGGAGATTCTCAGAACGTTTTCCTTCTGCCTTCCTCACTGTTCCCTGTCTCTTTATTGTGGCTTGATATGTCACCAGTGTCTATGTCTCCTACTTACTCAGGACTTCAAGTGGCTGTCTCTATTTTGCTGGGCCATAAATTATTCAGTGGCATGTGTCTTCTTAGTATCTGTGCTTTCCATTGGGTTGCTATCTTATCCCTTCTTCTGAAAGAGGGGCTGGTGCTTTGAGACAGAGTTTGCAAAAGGTAACACAGGAACTTCAGCATCGACAACCACTTTCTTAGCAGGAGCTCTTGTCAAGTACATATATTTGTTCCAGCACAAGAAAAAATATGAAAAGAAAAACAAGAAAAAAGTTGTATCTGAATACAACATGGAAACCAACAAGCTCCACTGCTGCTACTACAACTTGGACTTGTATCTGTGCTAAAAATAATGACAGTATTCCACATAGACAGTGTGTGTTTTGTTTCCCTAGCACATGCATGCGTGAATGTGTGTGTTTTGGGAGCCCAAGAAGCCCACTGTATGTAAATAGCCATATGAGACTGCATAGCATTACTGTCCAGACATTGAAGAGGTGACCTGAACCCAATTAATCACACAATCCCAGGGAGAACTGTCACAACCCATCTCCATCAGCAGTACCATCCTGTTCTGTCTCTCTCTTGTCATCCTCTGTTCCTCCATTTCTTTTCCTTTCCCTGCTCTCTCACACACACACACACCAACACACACGACACTGATGCTGCATGCGTACCGTACCAGGCCTCAACAGCCCCCGCCAAAATCCTCATCCCCCAACTTCATTGCTTTTTTTTCCCCCCCACATACAGATTCAAAAGATGACAGGTCAGCTGGCATGGGCCATTCTGTCCCCACCTGTCCCCTAGTTTCTTACCCCAGAAGGCAAAGTGCCAGAAGAGCACAGAAGAGAGGAAGCACTTCTTTCTTTGCAGCTGCCAAAACAAGATGCAGCCTTAGGCTTCCCATCCCCCAAAGATATGCAGCGTTTGCATTGTACCGCCATAAGCATTTTAAGTTTCTTTCAGTACACTTGGGTGGAGGTGATAATGATTTGACATTTGTGTATGAAAGGAAGTTTGACATATTAAAATGTGACAAGAATATGTTGGTCATTTTAACCCATCACTATTTTTCTGCATTTGTAGTTTGTGTCATTTCGTACCAGATATTTATGGGTATGGGAAAGAGCAGTTTTATATGAGATGCTTCATAATGACCATGCATCAGTTCATTCCTGGCAGTGTAATGATTTTCAACTGCTTTGTCATCAGAGGATGTGTAATCATTTGTGATTAATTACATTGTAGTATGAGATTTTCATGTCATGTATCATCACAGGGTAGTAAGCCCTCGACTATTCATATGTCTGTAATTTAAAATGTAAAGTTAATTCTTTAAAGCAATAAATGTGTTTCTCAAAAAAAAAAAAAAAAAAAAAAAAAAAAAAAAAAAAAATTTTCAAAAAATAAAAAAAAAAAGAAAAAAAAAAAAAAACAAAAACAACACAAA